>NC_021164.2:161899-202732 GCF_000331145.2 Cicer arietinum
AATGAAACCTTAACATCACCCATCAAGACCATTTCCAGCGTAAAATTTATGTTTTGACGTTGACACGACCAATGTCACAACTTTATCAACCAAATTCCATGAATCCTTATTTGGAGAAATTGAAGCAACAAAATTTGATTTTTTTTCGGAGAAAGATAAACACAAAAATGAATAACGAATTTTGGTAAAAAAAAAAAAAATAACTAATAAGGAATTGTGTATATAGTAGATAATGTGAATGATATTTATAAGAGACACAAAAAATGAGAGATCATTAGAGACGGTTAACGGAATACGGCGAATTAAGAAGAATAATTTTTTTAATTAAATTAATTTGAAGTTGCGGTTGCTAAAGTAGTGCTTTAAAAATAATTACCTTTCAATTGGCCACTCAATTCTCAACCGTAAAATGTGAAATGCCTGGTCGTGCATTATATTTTATTTTTAATTTATTTTCTTATTTTTTAATTGGTCATTCACTTCTGCATTTCTCATTTAATTGAAGTTTTATTTTTTTCTTAAAAAAAAATCTTTTATTTTTAATTTGTTTTTCTTATTTTTTTAATTGGCCATTAACTTCTCAACGGACGCATAGAAAAAACTGTCAAGGTGTATTGTATTTTATTTTTAATTTTTTAATTGATCATTAAATTCTCAACGGATTTATCGTGGAGAAAGATCGTGATGTAATAGAAGTTTTATGTTTTTCTTACAAAAAAAACTTTTTATTTTTAATTCATTCTTTTTATTTTTTAATTAGCCAGTAACTTCTTAAACATAAGCACGTATTATTTCTATTAATAGAAACTTGATATTTTTTTAACACTTTAGTTTGTTGACACGTGTCAAACTTGCCAATTTATTATGTTTGCTTTATTATAATGTATAGATTCATGTCCAATCATAAAATTTTAAATAATATTTAATGAACTTTTTCATGCAAAAATAGAGACAGTAAAAGTATATAAATTTTGATTTTTAGTGTTTGTGAGTGCTTTTTCGGTCAGTAATTTGTGATAATTTTTTTCGGTCACAAATTATTTTATAAATTAGTCACAAAATGAATTTTTTCTTGTAGTGAATGTAAACTCTTTTGAGGGAATATAATAGAAAATTATGTGTTTTGCAAATGTTTTTCTTAATTCATGAGAAAGAAATAGTCCATCACCTATTTTACATATAACAATTTCTTTATTGATCAGTCTAGTCCATTTCCTTTTGTCCATTGCAGGTCAACCTTTTGCCCAACACAATCGAATAAATATGGCTCAATATTGGTTACGGGTATTCGTGGTTGTCGCGGCCTAAAATTTCGAGTGTTTCTCGAATTCAATGGAGTCGCCACCAAAATTTATTTTAAAATAAGGAAAATATTGGGAAACCCTTAAAATAGTAAAAATAAAAAAAATGTGGTCTTTGAAACCAAATTTTGAGTTCGGGAGTCGATTATGCGTAGGGTAGGTATTAGCACCTACGACATCCGTTAAAATACGGTTACCTATAATTAATTGTGCAAGATTAATTTTAACTTAAGTATATTTATTTTTCTTTACTATTAAATATGAATAACAATTATTACTATATTTAAAATATGATTTTTGAAATAAATATGTACTTAACAAATAAAGGACGAAAAAAAGAAATTTTTATTTATGTGCTTGACAAGAATGTGATCTTGCTCCTACGTATCTCCTAGTGCGATGGAGAAATCAAAGCTACATAGTTCTTAGTTAAAAAACAAAATAGATGTGTTGAGTGTGTTTTAAAGAAAATTTGTTTTGTGATAAAAAAATGTTTTGACAAAAATGAAAAAATAAAATAGTTTAATTTGAATAAATACTTTAAAATACGAGTTTTAAGACGAATCAGGTTGTACAACTTGTGTCCCAAAACTCAAGGAATAAAGAAGATGTCACATCTAATTTAATCCTCTAAAAATATTTTATTGTTCTCGATTTTTAAATTGAGTTTCAAAACCACCAAGTAGTACAACTTGTGTTTTAATAACTCGAAGATAAAAAAAGTTACATCTAATAAATAAATCGATTTTAGATTAGTTCATTAAGATAAATAAATGAATAAATAAATAAATAAAGAGAGTTTTAGGACTATCAAGTTGTACCACTTGTGTCCTAACAACTCAAAGATTAAAAGATGTCACATCTAATTAATCTTTTAAAATTCGATTATAAATATTCTTTGCTTTTTAAAAAAAATTGATGTTAAATATGAAATAAGTTTAAATAATTCTGCAAAATAAAGTCAGTAGTAAACACACACAAAATGGTAAAAAAAAAATAAAATAAATAAAATAAAAATAAAAAAATTAAATAAAGAGAGTTTTAGAACTATCAAGTTGTACCACTTGTATCCTAACAACTCAAAGATTCAAAAGATGTCACATCTAATTAATCTTTAACATAATATTTATATTTGTATTTTTATGATGAAATTGATATTTAATTATGAAGAAAATTAAACTCTTTTTTTTTTAAAATAAAAAAAAGTAAAATGAATAGATTTAAATGGATTGAGATTAGTAAAATTTAAATGAGTTAAGATTAGTAAAATAAAAATGAGTTGAGATTAGTAAAATAAAAATGGGTTGAAATTAGTAAAATAAAAAATGAGTTGAGATTATTAAAATTTAAATGAGTTAAAATTTAAATGAGTTGAGATTAGTAAAATAAAAATGAATAGATATTAGTAAAATAAAAATGACATTAAGATTAGTAAAATAAAAATGGGTTGAGTTTGAATATATTTTGTTATTAACCCATAACCCAGGCCCAACCCAACTTAATAATCAAAAAGGGTCAAATCTGAAACTAAGAAACCCTAATTTCATTTGAGGAAAACGGCCAACTTGAGACACAAAGGAGGCGGCCAACATGAAGTTGCAAAGGAGGCGGCCAACATGAAGTTGCAGAGGAGGCGGCCAACATGAAGTTGCAAAGGAGGTGGCCAAACACGAAGTTGCAAAGGAGGCGGCCAAACACACGATTGGAACCAGGATGCGAAAACAGAAACGATGTGAGGGAACAGCGACGGTGAGGACGGTGACGGCAACCTCGGCGACGGTGAGGATGGTGACAGCAAACTCGACGACGGTGAGGAGGGTGACGACAACCTCAGCGATGGTGGCAGCACCGACAATGACATCGTCCAAGGGGTGAGTTTTTTTTCGTTTTTTATTTTACTTTCAAAAACAAAACTTATTTTTCTATTAGCTTACATTTATACGACAATAGAACTATGTAAAAGGAAGAAAATACCTTTTCTTCTTCTGGCTCGTTTCCTTTTGCTACTGCTTTTGCTTTCTCCTTTTTTCTGTTTAAGTATTTTTTCTATTCGAGTTTGATTTCTCCTTCTTTGTATGTTTTTTATCAGTGGTGTTCATCCCAGATCCTGCACTTTGAAATTTTATAGGGTATATTTATAGAGTTTTTTATGTGTTCAGTTGCTTTCTTTGTCTGCCTTGGTCCTTCTCTATCTATTTCCTGTTTAATGTTTTGATTGCCTTGCTCATCATCTGCATTTTTCCTACACCTCTGATGCATTCATGGTTTTGATTTATTTGTTTTGATCTGTTCTGTTGCTGAGCTTTAATTTGTCCCTTAGTTTATTTTTTAAACTCAAAATTTTGTCTCTTTGTTCTGCACAAAGTGTACCAAGACTGACTTAAAAAAATGTTTTTATGTTTCTCAAATTAGTTAAAACAGGAACAGATGCACCAATAAGCATGGCTTGTGCATCAATGGCAGTCATCATCAACATTAGAGGGTTTGGCAGTGAACAAAGTCAGCATGGCTTGATCTGATTTGATTTTTATTGTAATTTATTTTTGGCTTTATTTTTGGTTGTAAATTGATTGTAATTGTAATTTAAAAATTATAACTTGATTTAGCATTGTAAATTGATGAACCTACTTATTGTAAATATAATTACTTCATTTTTTAATATATATTTCCTTTTTTTAGTTTATTTTTAAATAAGTTGGACAAAATTATGGTACTACAGTGGTTCATAAAACTAAATTGATCTATATTAATGATTTAATTAAATTTTTCAAAACCACTTTAGAAAAAATAGATTAATTTCTCAAACTACTAACGCCGTTCAATTTTAATCCGATTCAAAATAAGTTTATAGTTTCAAACCAGTTTAATTCATTTGAACCGGTTTTCCTATTAGAACTAAATTATTTTTTAATTGGTTTTCAAACCAAATTTTTAGTGATTTATTTTAAAATTGGGTTTTAATTTCATTTTATATTTATTTAATCAATTTGTACTAAAGTTTTAACTACATCTGGTCAATTTAAACGTATATACAACTATCTTTTAGGAATTATATATATTTTTCAATAGAAAGTTTGTTAACTTTTTAAAAGAAGAAATTATCATTCTTCGCTCAGGTTGTCAAAAAAAGAGAGGAGGGTTCCAACATTATCGTACATCTTGAATAGAGGTAAGAATAGATTATGTTATGTTGCGATTTACAAAACTTAATTAAGAATACAAAGTTTTTGAACTTTAGTAGTTTTTTTAACAAGCTAATTATAAAAATGAATATCATACTCTAACAAAATAACTTAGAAAATATTTCTCATTCGAACAAGTGTTTCTTCCTTGGAATTCTAACATAAATTTGGAATTATGAGTTTGAGTTCTTCTACTCTTTTCTGATTTTTCGATGATATTATTTTACAGCCTTAAGTATCTATTTATAGATAAAATTATGGCTTCAATTTAGTTCTTGTTAAATTCTAAATTGTATCTTCATTCCTAGCTTTATCAATAATGATCTTATTCAAAAATAATTATGAACAAGATGTTTTTTGATAATATGTTTTTTGACATTTTTTTCTGAATCCAATATGAGTAGTTCGTCTATTTTGATTATGTTTGTATTTTGTTCATATTAAGTTTGTAAATTCTTCAAATTGATTCTATACATATATTGTTCATATTGAGTTTGTTAATTCTTCATATTGATTATCTTCGTATTTTGTTCAGATTGATTTTGTAAATCCTTCAGATTGATTATGTATGTATTTTGTTCAGATGGAGTTTGTAAATTCTTCATATTGAGTTTGTAAATTCTTAATATTGATTTTGTTCATATTTTGTTGTAGATAAACTTTGATCAAATCTTCTTCAAATTTTGACCATATCTTCTTTTCAACTTGGTCAAAGATTTTCTTCAATCATAAATCTGAAATAACTTTTATTTTAGATTTTCTTCAAAAACATTTGACCATATCTTCTTTTCAACTTGGTCAAAGATTTTCTTCAATCATAAATCTAAATCAAATCTTATTTTAATTTTTCTTCAAAAACATTTGACCATATGTTCTTCTCAACTTGGTCAAAGATTTTTTTCAATCATAAATCTGAATCAAATTTTATTTTAGATTTTCTTCAAAAATATGAATCTTCTTTCACACTATGTGATGTCAAATATATTATTCTCATAAAATACTTTTGTTCACATCAAAACTAAGTATAAAATCAACTTCGTTGCAACAATCTCCCCCTTTTTTATATGATGACAAAACTGTATTTTTTATAACAAATTTTCTTATAAATACATTGACTCCTCCTTACATAGTGCTCCCCTTAAGTCTAAGTATTTTTTCTCCCCATATTATTAAACATCTTTCTCCGCCTTTTCTCATCATACAAAAAGACTTGAAAGTGAAACTCGACTTCTTTTTTATCTGAAGTATAAAACTAAACTACTCTAAGGTTGGAACAACATCAGTTAGGAGAAAGAATATGATTTAGGTTTTTCTTGATGAAGTCAAACATACCTTCAACAAGTGGTTTGGTGAATATGTCAGCCCATTGATGTTCCGTGTCTACAAATTGGAAGCACACCTTTTTGAACAAAGTCCCTAATTAAATGGTGTTTGATTTCTATGTGTTTAGCTCTAGAATGAAGTATAGGATTTTTGGTTAGGCAAATGCCAAAGGTGTTGTCACAATAAATGGGAATGTTGGTTTCTATGAGCATATCTTATTATGAACAAATTATGAGCATATCTTCTTGTGAACAATATTTTGACCATATTTGCTTGTGGACAATATTTTGACCATATCTTTTTGTGAACAATATTTTGATCATATCTTCTTATGATCAATATTATGGTTGTATCTTCTTGTGAATAATATTTTGACCATATCTTCTTTTCATCTTGGTAAAATATTTCCTTCAATTATAATTATGAATTGTATCTAATTTCATAGTGTGACTCCCTAAATCCAAATTGAAATAAAAAGTAAAATGCACTAGTTTTGAAAGAGATTTGCAGCAATTCCGAAATAGAGTATAAAAAAAATTAAAATATAAGGCTCAGAACGTCACATTCACACTTGCACAAGACGTTTGCATAAAAATTCTTAATTAAAAACCTTAAACATCAAATATAGCTGAGGTTTATTAAACAATTATTTCTGACATAAAAACATGTTCAAAACTTATTGTGTCTCCTCCAATTCTGAATTTTTAACTGTTTAAATGGACAAAAAAATATTCGTGCAACTATTTTCATACACTTTATGCAATTAGCTTTCAGATCGTAGACCCTCCACTGTCACTAGAAAACCTTATGGATACATTTGAGTTAGCACAACCTCACTTTATCAACGCAAAACGAATTCTCTCTGTAGTCCAATTATTTTCCAAGAAGTATATAGAGTAGGAAAATTATTCTTTTGCACAAATAGTTTTTGAGTCAGTGGTATTTTGTATTCTACCTACTTGCTCATTTTTCTTAAAACTTTGATTGTTGTTAGTTAGAGTATTGTTTTTGCAGACATATTTGATCTCATCTATGATATCAATGTATAGCGGTTCTCCAAAAGACGGAAGTTTGTTCAGCTTCATAGTAGTGTTATTATTGTGTTGTTGGGAGATTTAGAACTATGTATCATTTAATAGATAAAAGAATAATGTTTATCATTTAGATTTAGAAATGTTTTATGTTGTCCAATTATTAGAACTATGTATCATTTTGATTTTTAGTGTTTGTGAGTGCTTTTTCGGTTAGTAATTTGTGATGATTTTTTTCGGCCACAAATTATTTTATAAATTAATCACAAAATGAATTTTTCTTGTAGTGAATGTAAACTCTTTTGAGGGAATATAATAGAAAAGTATGTGTGTTTTGCAAATGTTTTTCTTAATTCATGAGAAAGAAATAGCCCATCACCTATTTTACATATGAGAATTTATTTATTGATCAGTCTAGTCCATTTCCTTTTGTCCATTGCAGGGTCAACCTTTTGTCCAACACAATCGAATAAATATGGCTCAATATTGGTTAGGAGTATTCGTGGTTCATAAACTAAATCGATCTATATTAATGATTTAAGTAAATTTTTGAAAACCACTTCAGTAAAAATAGATTAATTTCTCAAACTACTAACGCCGTTCAATTTTAATCCGATTCAAAACATGTTTATAGTTTCAAACCAGTTTAACTCATTTGAACCGGTTTTCCTATTAGAACTAAATTATATTTTAATTGGTTTTCAAACCAATTTTTTAGTGATTTATTTTAAAATTGGGTTTTAATTTCATTTTATATTTATTTAATCAATTTGTACTAAAGTATTAACTACATTTTTTTAATTTAAACGTATATACAACTATTTTTTAGGAATTATATATATTTTTCAACAGAAAAATTGTTAACTTTTTTAAAGAAGAAATTATCATTCTTCGCTCAAATTGTCAAAAAAAAAAAAAGGGGGAGGGTTCCAACATTATCGTACTTCTTGAATAAAGGTAAGAATAGATTATGTTATGTTGGGATTTAGAGTAAATAGACCGAATCCTATAAATAATTTATGTATTCTTTGTTTTGAAAATCTGAAAATACAAAATGGAAAAAAAATAATAGGAATTAAAATAATTTTCTACTTATTTGATTTTGATTTTGTTTTTAAATGATGATTTGATTTTAATTTTGTTTTTAAATGATGATTTAATTTCATTTGATTTGATTTAACTTGATTTTGATAAAATAAAATTATTATTTAATTTTGATTGTCAAATTTCATAACACTAAAAAAGATATATTCACGGATATTCATAAGAGAAAGAAGAAGAAAGCACTGACTGGCCGCCGAAGAAATTAAGGGGAACTTTAAATTCCTATATTCATAACTAGTGAACAAAAAACAGTAAATTTTTATTTTAAATTTTTATTTGTGAAAATTTTAGCCTATTGAAAAAGCATGTGATGTAGTGCCTAGGTAGAAAGGATCCATGAAGATTACATTAAATTAATTTTGGAGCTTATTGATTATTTCAAACTAAGATTTTTATCGAATCAAAAACATTTGTTACATAATATAAAACTACAAAAGCAAAAGACAAAGTACTTGGTAAGGAATCTTCAATTCTTTCGGAATATTATTTTAATTTGGTTCAAGCCATAGGTTTTTCTCTTCCTTCTTTGACAAATTTTTTTCTCTAGTATTAAATATGAACATCAAGGCAATTTTCCTTATCTAGATTAACCATAAGCTCTAACCATTGCTAGTTTTAGAGGACCTCAAGGTCCAAGCAAGAGAAAAATGTTTATGCACTTTCACCCCTCCAATCCTTGAGGTCCATTTCTTAACCAAATTTGACATATTTCTTACTTGATTATGCTTCCATGGAATATTCATGTCCAATCATGATTTTCCATTTGCAACATTCTCGTTGCTTAAATTGTAGGTGAATAAAAGGAAAGAAAATATTAAATTAACTACACATAATGATGGTCTCTAATACCAAACCCAACAATAAAATTATCACATCTAATTTGCTCCAACCACATATACTGCGAAAAAATATGTTCAGAAGCATGATCCATTCTGAATCACTAAATGATATCTTCAATAATATTTCCACCATAATAAAATCAGAGCTTCAACTGAAATCAACCAAGTCTTATTGTATGTTCGGATGGAGGGTTTTGGAGATGAGGAGAGTGGAGGGCTTACTTTTATCTTTTAAATTACAAAGTTTTTTTTTAAGTCAAATAAGTGTCATTGATGTATTATGTGATCATTTATCATGTTGTTTTTGAATTTTTGTTTTTATTATTGATTTATGTAAGCCTAGTCTACATCATGAGGAGTAAATGGTACCACATGCACAAGAAGTAGAGAAGTAGAGGTGAAGGTTCATTGCATTGACATATATTTTTCTTTCTATACGAGGAGTGTGATATATGTGATCTTTCGATTATATATTTGTTTTTTTTTTTCTATCTGCTACTGGCTATTATATCCATGAATGGAGAATTATTCTCTCATCTATGTTTTGATTGTTCTAAACTCTTGTTGATATGTCACTTTATACTTAATAGAGTTGTAAGGCTATCATATTATGACATTGGGATTGAGGCTAATAAATATGATTTTTATTATTTCATTGGTTTCAAAACTACTAAGTACATTTATTTATTTATTTATGAGAATGATTGTATGGTTTTAAGCAGCCAAAAAAAAATATTTAACTTTTGATTTATGATTTGGTATTATGATATATGATATCTTTTACTTTTTGAAATTTTCTTAGTCTATTTGGTTGCTACCATTTACCAAAAAAAAATATAAAATAAACTCTAAATTTTCGCTCAATATATGTAGAATAAAATATTTTGGGTTTAGAGTGTCAAAGATATCTCAGCTGATATCTATGGTGCGTCACAATCTGATTGGTTATGAATATCGTGAGGTGTTGCTCTTCACACATCCTAGCAAATCCCTGGTTGAGATGGGTAGACACACCACTTCACT
The DNA here is from genome assembly GCF_000331145.2 of Cicer arietinum. Taxonomy (NCBI): domain Eukaryota; kingdom Viridiplantae; phylum Streptophyta; class Magnoliopsida; order Fabales; family Fabaceae; genus Cicer; species Cicer arietinum. The sequence continues at coordinate 171,703 of NC_021164.2, forward strand.
TTCACTTAGGCCTGGACCAAAGTCAACGGGTCAATATCTTCCCCCACTCCAAAAAGATAAGTTGTATGTGAGAGTTTCCCTTCGAGAATTGTACTGGGCACCCCCTCCTCCCAATTTTACCTCTCACCCCCACATTTTTTTCTAAAGACCATTTCACCCTTTTATTTTGTATAAAACCATAAATATTTGAAAATTATAAACTTTCGAAATAATAAAAAGTTAGTTTTTTGATATTTTCGAAAGTTTTGTTAAATTTGAAACATTCGAAATTTAATTTTCCAGAAAATTTAACCAATTTTGAAACTTTTGATAATTGTCAAAGTTTCGAAATGCTATCTTCCCGAAGATTCTGAAACTTTGGATAAATTTGAAAGTTACGAAGTGTAACTTTCCAAAAAATATCAAAACTTTCGAAAGTTTCGATGAATTTGAAACTTCTGAAATTAGATATCAAATTTATTACTATAAATATATTACTATTTATTACTATAAATTTATTATTATAAATTTATTATTATAAATTTATTACTATTTATTATTATTAATTTATTACTAATAAAAATGTATTTCAGAACTTTGCATGAATACCAAAGTTTCAAAAGTTTCAAAATGTTGGGAAAAAATGAACTTCGAAAGTTTCACGTTCATGGAAACTTTCGTAATTTGGAAAATTAATATTTCAAAAATTTCAAAGTTTCGAAGTTTATCTTACTTTTGGATTTTGAAAGTTTCAAATATTCGAATGTTTGCAAATGTGATTTGGACAATTCAAACTTTTGAATAAAATGAATAAAAGAAAAAGAGAATTTTTTTTGGGGGTTTTAATAATAATATTAGGGGCAATCTGATATTTTTTTTAATGTTATAAACATAGATTCAAAAATATCATTAAAAAATATATTGACTTAACAGTAGAGACTAAAATTACTTGCAAGATAATTTTGTAGGCACTAAAACATATTTAATAATTTTATTATAACATCTAATCAACTTATTAAATATAATTTTAAAATTTCTTAAAAAAAATAATTCAAAATAACCATATTATATTAACTACGTATGTTTAATTTAAACGTATATACAACTATTTTTTAGGAACTATATATACTTTTCAACAGAAAAAATATTAACTTCTTCAAAGAAAAAATTATCATTCTTCACTCAAATTGTCAAAAAAGAGAGGAGAGTTCCAACATGATCATGCATTGTGAATAAAGGTGAGAATAGATTATGTTTACAAAACTCAATTAAATACTTGTTTTAAATGCATAATGAAGTTTTTAAATACAATTAGAAGCCTATTTGACATTTCGCTGATATGCAAAGTAAATAGACCGAATCCTATAAATAATTTGTGTATTCTTTGTTTTTAAAATTTGAAAATACAAAATAGGAAGAAAAAAAATTAATAAGAATTAAAATAATTTTCTACTTATTTGATTTTGGTTTTGTTTTTAAATGATGATTTGATTTTGATTTTGATTTTGATTTTGATTTTATTTTTAAATTATATTTGATTTAAAATTAAATCAAATCATCTTTTAAAAGCAAAATTTAAGAAATCAGACTAATACATATTTCAAATTTTCTACTTATTTGATTTAATTTTTTCTTGAATGATGATTTGATTTGATTTTGATTTTGATGGCTGTATATATACTCCTCATACTGTTATAGTGTATCAACATCTAAACTTGTACAATTTTCACAATTCTTATTAAAAATAATGGACCGAAGGATGAGGTTTTGGGATGTTGCACTAATAGTAATGGTATGCATGAGTGTAACAGTGACAAAGTCAAACGGTGCGCGTCCTTTGAACAACCAACTTCAAGAAGGGACAGGGGTAAAATGGGCTTTCCTAGTTGCTGGTTCTAGAGGTTATGGAAATTATAGGCACCAAGCTGATGTATGTCATGCCTATCAAGTATTAAAAAGTGGGGGTCTTAAAGATGAAAATATCATTGTTATGATGTATGATGATATCGCCGATAGTATAGAAAATCCAATCCCTGGCGCTATAATTAATCAACCAGATGGGCCAGATGTTTTTCAGGGCGTTCCTTTGGTACACTTTTTCTTTGTATATTTTTTTTTATCAAAATTCAAGTAATTCAATGTGATTGTACTAATTTCAACCGCAATCCAAACAATCACTCAATTTCTTTCAAATTAATTTAGCAATTATATGAAGTTAGTCTTTTTTTTTTATACAAAATTTATTTTTATTTAATAATTGAATTTGTTACATTTATATTCTACAAAATATTAAAGAGTGAAATTGTAATATGTTCCTTTTTTATCCTATTTTATGTTTATTTATTTTTAAAAGTGAAAATTTTTTATCAGGATTATACAGGACTGGATGCAAATATAAACAATTTTTACGCAGTGCTTAGAGGCTACAAAAGTGGTCTTATTGGAGGTAGCGGTAAGGTACTCAATAGTAAGCCTGAAGATACCGTATTCATTTACATTGCTAGTCATGGTAACAAAGGGATAATAGGTTAGTAACATCTATTCATTTTTTCTATAATTTGCAATGCATATGATTAATAATTACCTTTTATTTATATGTAATATTTTATTAATTTTCTGTAATAATAACATTCCTATGTAATTCTTGTTCTCAATCATGGTTTTTATTATTTGCATGTATTTGTGTCTATCAAAACTACTTATATATCGTATCATTTATCACCACTACACAAATTAATTAAAAATATCTTTTATAACTTAGCTAATTATATTTTATTGCTCTTTTTATTTTTTATTTTTAAATATTTCATTGTTCCACCCGAAACACGTTTTAGATAATACATTTTACGCAAATTATACTCTCAAGAAGAATAATTTGATAGATTTTTGTGGGTAGGAGAGTATCCACTCTGTAGTATATTTTATCTCTCTACGTCTTGATATTTGGAATATGTATTTTTTGTAATGTAATTAAGGTTATAGCACTTATTTATGATACATAGTTTATTTTGTATATTTAATTTTGTAATGCATATGTTTATAAAGAAAAACACTTGAGATGGTAGTTCACTGATAAATGCTTAGCCTCATAACTTTAAGGTTTAAAATATATTCTTTAGTGTTATTTTAATTAATAAAAAAAATTACTTCAATTTTTAATAAATTATAAGGAATGATTTTTATTGATGGGAAAAATATCATTATTTGATCAGGATTGCCAGATGACAACCTTATATATGCCGACCAGTTCTTAGAGAGATTGAAAATCAATTACAAAAAAATGGTATGTTTCCTTCTATATATTGGAAATATCAACTTCAAAGTGAACAATATTTGTAAAGAATAAAAAATATATCAAGATCAAAATAAATAAAAATAATTAATGTTATACCAAACAAATACTTTTAATTGAGGTTCGACAATGCATTGATTTTTTATTTAATTTAATAGAATAAAGGTGATATACATAGAATCATGTAACGCTGGGAGCATGTTTGAAGGGCTTCTTCGAGATGATCTAAATATTTATGCAACCACATCTTCCAATTCAGATGAGAATAGTCATGCGTTTTACTGTCCAGGTGGAATAATGCCTCCACCGCCTACTTATACAGTTTGTTTGGGTGATTTGTACAGTATTTCTTGGTTGGAATTCAGGTATGGTTAAGTTATTCAATACTTTTTTTTTCTTTAGTTTTTTTTTCTATAGATAGAGTGACAAACACCACATAAAAACTCACAATTCTCACTCTCATCAGTTTGTTTTATTGCATTTTGAGATTTCCAATGCTCTTAGGAACAAAACTAAGAGTTTGAGTATATATATTAATATATTATACTATCCAAATAATCGTTAACAATCCTCCATTTTTTATTGAACCCCTCTTTATAACATCACATATAAATAGATATTACATATTTTTTGTTTTATTTATGAAACAGTGACTTTTATGATAGGGCAAACAAAACTTTGCATGACCAATATGATGTTGTAAGTCGTTCAATCAACTCTATACATACATATGTGAACATACTGTCAATTCAATATTAAATACTTGCAATTAATGTACAGACGTGGTTTAGAACACTTTTTACTGGTGAAGAGTATATGTCTCACGTGATGCCATACGGAAATATGACTATGAATGAGGATTTACTTGAAACATATCTTGGACGTGCTAAACCAGCTAGAGCTAATGATAACTACCATTTCAATAGAACTACAACTCATGAGCATTCCAATAAACGATTTAATACGACAACAAGATTGGTCAGCCAACAAGATGCTCATTTACTTTATCTGAATCTTAAGGTTATTCTTATTTCGATCTCTTATTAAGATATGGATCCTTTATCGTTAGCTTTACAATGTAACCTATTGTAGAACATTAGATTATCCTTCTTAATCTTAAGATCTACAACAGGATAACCTAATGGAATACAACAGGAAACATTGTAAAGTCGAATGTAGAGTATTCAAAATCATCTTATTGTGTATATTTGTTTAATTGAAATTTGAACATAAAATTTATTTCAATATTGAGAGGACAAATTTTTATGAATAATTTTAGTTCATTGATTTTTTATTTAATTTAATAGAATAAAGGTGATATACATAGAATCATGTAACGCTGGGAGCATGTTTGAAGGGCTTCTTCGAGATGATCTAAATATTTATGCAACCACATCTTCCAATTCAGATGAGAATAGTCATGCGTTTTACTGTCCAGGTGGAATAATGCCTCCACCGCCTTATTATAACGTTTGTTTGGGTGATTTGTACAGTATTTCTTGGTTGGAATTCAGGTATGGTTAAGTTATTCAATACTTTTTTTTCTTTAGTTTTTTTTCTATAGATAGAGTGACAAACATCACATAAAAACTCACAATTCTCACTCTCATGAGTTTGTTTTATTGCATTTTGAGATTTCCAATGCTCTTAGGAACAAAACTAAGAGTTTGAGTATATATATTAATATATTATACTATCCAAATAATCGTTAACAATCCTCCATTTTTTATTGAACCCCTCTTTATAACATCACATATAAATAGATATTACATATTTTTTGTTTTATTTATGAAACAGTGACTTTTATGATAGGGCAAACAAAACTTTGCATGACCAATATGATGTTGTAAGTCGTTCAATCAACTCTATACATACATATGTGAACATACTGTCAATTCAATATTAAATACTTGCAATTAATGTACAGACGTGGTTTAGAACACTTTTTACTGGTGAAGAGTATATGTCTCACGTGATGCCATACGGAAATATGACTATGAATGAGGATTTACTTGAAACATATCTTGGACGTGCTAAACCAGCTAGAGCTAATGATAACTACCATTTCAATAGAACTACAACTCATGAGCATTCCAATAAACGATTTAATACGACAACAAGATTGGTCAGCCAACAAGATGCTCATTTACTTTATCTGAATCTTAAGGTTATTCTTATTTCGATCTCTTATTAAGATATGGATCCTTTATCGTTAGCTTTACAATGTAACCTATTGTAGAACATTAGATTATCCTTCTTAATCTTAAGATCTACAACAGGATAACCTAATGGAATACAACAGGAAACATTGTAAAGTCGAATGTAGAGTATTCAAAATCATCTTATTGTGTATATTTGTTTAATTGAAATTTGAACATAAAATTTATTTCAATATTGAGAGGACAAATTTTTATGAATAATTTTAGTTGGAAAAGGCACCAGATGATTCCATGGATAAGTCAAAAGCTCAAATTGAGTTAGATGATGAAATTTCTCATAGAAAACATGACGACCAGAGTGTATATCTCATATGGAAACTTTTGTTTGGAGAAGACACACCCTCTACTATGATGGCAAATCTTCGTTCAGTCGGTCAACCTCTTGTCGATGATTGGGATTGTCTTAGAATGCTTGTAAGAAAAATATTAATTGACTTTTATATATGCATCTATATTGCTTGTTTAATGGCTTGCTAACACAATTTTATCATGCAGAAAAATACATACGAACATCATTGTGGTGTCTTATCACATTATGGATTAAAATACATGCAAGCCTTTGCTAACATGTGCAATGATGGCATTTCCAAGAAGCAAATGATTGCAGCAGCATCTCAAGCTTGTCATGTGAAGAACGATGTTCCTTAAATTTAGAATTAGTTTGTAGTGAATTTTATAAATTTAACGGTTGTGAAATTTTTGAAGTAGGTTAGGTTTTAATATGAGAAATTAGATTTTAAATTTTAGTCTATATTTCTTTAATCAAATTTTATTAGGTTTTGTAGTATTTCTAAACTCTATCTGATTTTTCTAATTTGAACATTTGTGAAATTTTTGAAGTAGGTTAGGTTTTAAATTAATTTTATATTTCTTTAATCAAAACAATCTTGTTCCTTCTTCTTCATCAGTCTAAAATAGTTCAAATATAGTAGAAGAAGAAATCTAGAAAAACGTGAAAGTTGGAGAGGTAGAGAGAGGCGATGTGGCGAGAGGAAGAGATAGAGCGAATGTCAAGCACGGCAAGGAAAAGATAGTAAGATACGGGGAACTGAAAATCTGATACACGATACGAGAAACTTGTTAAATTATTTTTTAGCAACATTATTGACTCATAAATATTGTCAAGCCTAAATAAATTAAAATTATTATTAATATTAAATAAAAATTTAACTAGACTGTCTTATCGTGTTTAATATTTTATATTTTATAATTAACTAAATAAGATATATTTATGTATCGTGGAATTTTTTTAGTTCTGAATTTATTTTTAAATTAAGTATATGCAATTTTAATTTACAAATATTCAAATTATTATTAATATTAATAGAGTAATTATAATTATTAATTTTTAACTATTTATTTAATTAGTTTCACTTTTATAAAATAAAATCGGATATATTACAATTTTAATTTATAAATTTTTCACACTATTATTATTATTGTTAATAGTGTAATCATAATCATTAATCTTTAACTATTTAATTATTAAACAAAAAAAATCAAAATTTAGATATTTAGTTTTAAAATCGAAATCTAAAATTTATAACAATTTGATTACAAAATATTAATTGTCAATCAATTATAAATATACACCAAATACAATTAATTGCAAATGTCTTTTGTTTTGTTATTTATGTTCTTTACTTGATTAACTATATATTAAATTATTTTTTTACAAACATTATTGACTCATATTAATATTATCAAACCTAAATAAATTAAAATTATTATTAATAATTAAATAAAAATTTAACTATATTGTCTTATCATGTTTAATATTTTACATTTTATAATTAACTAAATAAGATGCATTTTATGTTTGTGGAATTTTTTTAAAAATTTTCAATTTTTTTCAAAAATCAGGTATGTTGCAATTTTAATTTACAAAAATTAAAACTATTATTAATACTAATAAAGTAGTTATAATTATTAATTTTTAACTATTTATTTAATTGGTGTCACTTTTAACAAAATAAATCAGTTGATACCTATTGAACTCCAGTTTCTTTAACAAAAAAATATCAAATTTTCGTTTTTAGTTTAAAAATTGAAATTTATATTTTCAAAACCGAAATCCAAAATTTATAACAATTTGGTTACAAAATATTAATTATCAAACAATTATAACTATACATCAAATACAAATAATTCAAAATGAATAACTTTAATTTCATGTCATTAACACAATAAAACAACAAATTAAATTTAATAAATTTCAGAATAAAAAAAAAAACTGACCAAAATTCAAATACAAATATTTGTATACTATATATATTCATCAATATCCAAACTAGAAAATAAAAATAAAAAATAAAATAAAATACCTCACATCTCTGCTTTGCGAAACAATTTCACAGATGGACTATACTTTTCTTGAACATCTTAATGATCAACGCAATAATTGGAGTATCAGAGTTCGAATTATTCGTGTCTACACTACACAAACTGAGGATGAACCAATCTCTTTGGACATGATTTTGTTGGATGAAAAGGTATACAATCACAATTATTGAAGATATATATAAACTTTTTTTTTGACATTTTTTATTATTGAAAACAAAATGTATTTAATTTTTTTACAATGATCACCTCTAACATTATTTTACTTTAACTTACAGAAAACACATTTGCATGCAACAATCAAGAAAAAACTTCTCGCGACTTTTAAAAACATGATACAAGAAGGTGATATATACAACATAACTTCGATTTTACTTCCTTCAAATCACTACCACAAAGATTGAGAGATAAAGTCAATCTAACGGATAATAATTCTTTCAATACAAATTTTGATTTCTAAAATATCAAATATATATAATTTCATACTAACGATTTTTTTTTTTATTGCAGATGTAAGTATGAAAGTACGCCAATTTGGAACCCGCCTGAGCTCTCTTTTGTTCCATGGTGCGGCGATCAAACCGACAGAGAGAGACATAGGCATCATACTTAGAAATATCACCCCATTCACATAAATTGTTTGGACAAAATTGTTCACCATTAAAAGGAATATTCAGAATTTCGCCAATGGTTTTGGTATTTAAACGAATAACTTTACCCTTAACGCGCGAGACTAGCAGTTTGCCCTCTTGTATGAGATTACAATAAAAAACCCTAACCAAATCTGGATAAACTGGACCATTGTAGCCTATAAACTCTTCAACATGTTGTGCTTTAAGCAACGCAGGAAATTTAAAATCAGAAAAAGAGTCCAAAGTACCGTATTTGGGGATAATAAGGCGCTTGTCCGAGTAGAAGGTGCGAAAACGATCAATTTCCTCCGGTGTGTGTAGAAGCCGGGATAGATCCGTGATGTTGGGAGTCTTGGTTCGTTTTCGTGAGGGACCTACTGCGGCATGTTTGGTGCGTGGTCCTCGTTTGCGAGCATCCATGGTGAGAAAGGGTATTTTTGGTGAAAGTGGGTTTTAGAGAAAATGTGAGAGTTGTGAGAGATTTGAAGAGGGATGACAAGAAGGAAGTAAAGAGTAATGGATTTTGTTAGGTTGAGTGAATGGGTAAGTAAGTGGAAGGAGGATGGATGAGTTTGAGAGAGATGAGAGAAGGAACTGAGGCTGTATTCGAATACCAACTGAAATAACCCTAACTTATGTGTAGCAGCTTTTATATCTGGGCAAAAACGCGAAGGTGTATTCGACTACACCTTCTTGTATTCGAATACACATTTTTCTGGGAACGTGTATTCGACTACACATCCTTTGTATTCGAATACAGGAAATCTGGGAAAGTTTGTATTCGAATACAGACATTTGTATTCGACTACATAAGCACCGTTTTGCTTAAAAACTCAGTTTTTTTATGAAAATTGCATCATGTAATACACAAATTCATATATCAAAAGGAAATAATCAATAAGACATAAGAGATATGGCAAACTATGTATATCATGCAATGGTTAAAGATCAAATTCACTCAAAATACCAAGTTCTCTTCGGATTTTATAAAATGAGTCTTTAGGTAACGGTTTTGTAAAAATATCGGCCAATTGATTGTGTGTATCAACAAATGTTACCTCAACATTACCTTTAAGTACATGATCCCGTAGAAAATGATGTCGGATATCGATGTGTTTAGTTCTGGAGTGCATGATTGGATTCTTTGAGATGTTTATTGCGCTTGTGTTATCACATCTTAAGGGAATGCATCCGAGATCAACTCCATAGTCATGTAATTGCTGTTTGAGCCAGAGAATCTGGGCACAACAGCTTCCTGCTGCAATATATTCAGCTTCAGCAGTACTAAGTGCAACACAAGCTTGCTTTTTACAAGACCATGAAACAAGGGCATTTCCTAAGACATGACATGTGCCACTGGTGCTTTTACGGTCTGTTTTGCATCCCGCATAATCCGAATCAGAGTATCCTACTAGGCTACATATGCTACCCTTAGGATACCATAGGCCTACATTTGTTGTTCCTTTCAGATACTTCATAATTCTTTTAACAGCTACTAGATGTGATTCTTTCGGATCTGCCTGAAATCTTGCACACAAACAAACACTAAACATGATATCTGGCCGGCTGGCCGTTAGATATAATAATGATCCAATCATACCTCGATATTTGGATATGTCGATGGAAATTCCTGATGCATCTTTATCAACATATGTTCCGGAGCCCATTGGAGTTGTACTTTCTTTGCAATTCTCCATTTCAAATTTCTTTAGTAATTCTTTACAATATTTGGCTTGATTGATGAAGATGCCGTGCTCAAGTTGCTTGATATGAAGTCCAAGAAAATAGTTTAATTTTCCCATCATGGACATTTCGAATTCTCCTTGCATTATTGAAGAGAATTCTTCACATATGTCCTTGTTGGTTGATCCAAATATTATATCATCAACATAAATTTGAACCAATAATGTGTGACCATTTTCTCTTTTGACAAATAACGTTTTATCAACTTCTCCTTTGTCAAATCCTCGTTCACATAAAAAGGTGCTTAATCTGTCATACCAAGCTCTTGGAGCTTGTTTTAGACCATAAAGAGCCTTTTTCAATTTGTAAACGTGTGAGGGATTTTTGGAATCTTCAAATCCAGGGGGCTGCTTGACATAAACTTCTTCATTTATGTACCCATTGAGAAATGCACTTTTCACGTCCATTTGATATAACTCAAAATTCATGGAGCAAGCATATGCTAATAGTAGACGTATGGCTTCTAGTCTTGCTACCGGAGCAAATGTTTCGTCAAAGTCTATCCCTTCCTCTTGATTGTATCCTTGAGCAACCAATCTAGCTTTGTTGCGAACAACTATGCCATTCTCATCTAGTTTATTTTTGAACACCCATTTTGTACCAATGATGTGTTTATTTCCAGGATTAGGAACAAGTTCCCAAACTTGGCTTCTTTCGAATTGATTGAGTTCTTCTTGCATGGCAAGTATCCATTGATCATCTTTAAGTGCTTCACCAATTTTGGAGGGTTCGATTTGAGAAACAAACGCCATGTTTAAGCAAGCATCTTGCAATTTTAACCTTGTTGTGACTCCTTTATTTATATCACCTATGATGTTGTCAATAGGGTGATATCTATGGGTTCTCCATTCTTTAGGAAGATCATCACTTTGCCTTTCAATATTGACTCCACTTTCTTGTTGAAGTTCTTTGCTTGGATCATTACTTTCAAAAACATCATCATCATCACAAGAAATAATATTTTCTTCTTTTATGGGGTTAGTTTCATCAAAGGTTACATGCATTGATTCTTCAACTAATAAGGTTCTTTTATTAAAGACTCTAAATGCTTTACTAGATAAAGAGTAACCGAGAAATATACCTTCATCAGCTTTTTCATCAAATTTTCCAAGGTTGTCTTTACCATTATTTAACACAAAACATTTACATCCAAAAATGTGAAAGTGAGAGATATTGGGTTTTCTACCTTTGTAAAGTTCATATGGAGTTTTCTTAAGAATTGGCCTAATAATTACCCGGTTGGAAACATAGCATGCTGTGTTTACAGCATCTGCCCAAAAGTATTTTGGTAGATTTGAGTCGCTTAGCATAGTTCTAGCAAGCTCTATTAAGGATCTATTCTTTCTCTCAACGACCCCATTTTGTTGTGGTGTTCTTGGTGCAGAAAAATTGTGAAAAATACCATTTTCTTCACAAAATTCTTCAAATGAAGTATTTTGAAATTCCCTTCCATGATCACTTCTAATTGATACAATTTTGGCAGATTGTTCATTTTGGACTAGCTTGGCATAGTTTTTAAATGCCTTAAAAGCTTCATTTTTATTTGCCAAAAATAAGGTCCAAGTGAACCTTGAGTAATCATCAACAATAACTAGTCCATATGAGTTTCCACCAAGACTTTTGGTTCTTGATGGACCAAACAAATCCATATGTATCAATTGTAGCGGTCTAGAAGTTGAAATAACATTTTTAGGTTTGAAAGAACTTTTTGTTTGTTTGCCCTTTTGACAAGCGTCACATAATTTATCCTTTATAAATTTTATTTTTGGTAAGCCTACAACAAGATCATGCTTGACCAATTTGTTTAAATGATCCATGTGAATATGAGCAAATCTCTTATGCCATAGCCAAGCATCATTATTGTCGCTTACCAAAAGACATTTCATTTTCAAGGATAAATCTTCAAAATTAAGTATGAAAATGTTTTTGAAACGCTTACCAACAAACTGAGTTTCATTTGTAGCTTCATTTTGGATGACGCACTCATCTTTATTAAAAACTATCTTGTATCCTTTGTCACAAAGCTGGCTGATGCTTATGAGATTATGTTTTAGACCTTCAACATATAAGACATCTTCAATTGAGGGAGATGGTGCTGTACCAACTTTTCCAATGCCTAAAATTTTTCCTTTGTTGTTGTCTCCATATACTACATGTCCCTTTGACTCAAGTGTTAAAGCTGAAAATTTTGTTATATCACCCGTCATGTGTTTAGAGCAGCCACTATCCAAGTACCACATGTTTGAAGTCTTTTGTTTGCTTACCTACAAAATTGAAATCAAACTTTATTAGGTACCCAATGTGCTTTGGGTCCTTGATGGTTAGTACCTTTCTTTACCCATATGAAATGACCTTTTGGAACACTAATATTTCTAATATGACATGTATTAGGTGTATGACCATGAAGACCACAATAAGAGCAAGTAGGATTAAATCTACTATTAGTAACATATGTATGAGATTTATTTTGAATAATTTTCTTATTATAAAGATCATCCTTTTTCATAACTATAATCTTTTCTTGATTAGATTGACTACTTGCTTTAACAAAAATAGTTTTGTTCAAATTTGGTTTATCAAATTTTGAGTATCCAAGACCACTTTTATCATTTGAGTATCTTTGCATGTTTAGAACATTTTCCAATCCTAATTGTCCCTTTTCGTATCGTTCAATTACTCTATTTAATTGAACAATTTCGAAAGAGAGGGATTCACATTTATTGCATGCAGAATTCTGTTTTAGTTTTTCAGAATTTTTCTCCATAATATCAACTTTTTCTTGTAAACTTGAGATTTGTTTCTTTTGTGTTGATACTAGTTTACATAGATTTTTATATTCAATGAGTAAATTTTGAAAGAGAGGGATTCACATTTATTGCATGCAGAATTCTGTTTTAGTTTTTCAGAATTTTTCTCCATAATATCAACTTTTTCTTGTAAACTTGAGATTTGTTTCTTTTGTGTTGATACTAGTTTACATAGATTTTTACATTCAATGAGTAATTCTTTTATTGCGTTTTGAGCATCATTGTATTCTATAATTAATTCATTATTAGTCTTATTATAAAGAGGAGAGTCTATATTACTAACCTCTTCATCATCTGATTGATGCGAGGCCATTAATGCAACATTGGCGCATTCTTCACTTTCTATTTCTGAAGATGAACTTATTTCATTGTCTTCCCAAGCTATGTATGCTTTCTTGAAGTCTTTCTTTCTGTTGAAATTTTTCTTAGCAATATTTGGGCAGTCTGCTTTAATATGTCATTGTTTTCCACATTCGAAGCAAGTGAAATTTTGATTTGATGTAGAATTATCTTTCTTCTTGAAGCTTTTCTTTTTGAATGTTCTATCGTTTTTAAGAAATTTACCAAATTTCTTAACAAGAAGGATAATATTTTCATCTTCATCTGAATCATTATCTTTGCTTTGTTCTCTTGATTCGGTCTTTAAAGCAATATTTTTGTTCTTCTTTTCTTGACTTTCATTTTGTTCTAGCCTTCCGAGTTCGATTTCATGCTCTTGAAGTTTTCCAAATAGTGCAGAAAGAGACATCTTGGATAGGCTTTTCTTTTCTGATATTGCTGTAACTTTTGGTTGCCATGCCCTTGTCAATGACCTTAGTACTTTTAGATTTAGTTCATCATTTGTGAAGATTTTTCCAAGTGCTGTCAAATGATTGGTTAAATGGGAGAACCTTTTCTGTAAATCTAAAATAGATTCTCCGGGCTGCATGCGAAATAACTCATATTCTTGTGATAGTGTGTTGAGTTTGGATCTTTTTACTTCAATGGTGCCTTCGTGAGTTACTTCCAACGTATCCCATATTTCTTTTGCTGTTTTACAGTGAGATATGCGGAAAAACTCATCCATTCCTAGTGCAGATTGTAATATGTTCTTAGCCTTTTTATCGAAAAGCACTTTTCTCTTATCCTCATCCGTCCAAGAATTTTTTATTTTTATTTCTTCTTTGTTATTGATGACAGTTTTTGGAATATGAGGACCATTTTCAACGGCATCCCATATGTCATCTCCTTGTGCTTCGAGATATGCTTGCATACGGATTTTCCAAAAATCGTAGTGCTCTCCAACAAAACATGGTGGCTTGGTACTGCTACCACCATCTCTAAAGACAGGTTGTGCGGAAGCCATGAGTAATTGATCGAGGAATAAGTTACCTTAACCTACTCTGATGCCAATTGTAAGTATGAAAGTACGCCTAAGAGGGGGGGTGAATTAGGTGTTAGTAAATTTTCTTGTTTTTAGTGATATGGTAATCAGATTTTCTGAGTTTAAGAACAAGGCTTAATAACAAGTGCAGTAAGTAAATGAACACGATAAGATTTATCCTGGTTCCCCTTATAACCAAGGGTACGTCCAGTCCTCTTGCACACCACAAGAGATTAATCAACTACTTGTCAGAAAATGTACAATTCCCACCCTGGGATTCTTGCTACAAAACTTCTAACAATTCTTTCTAAGATAGCACACCACTATCTTACTTGTACAAATGATACAATAAGGTTTGAATAAATCTAAGATGTGGTATATTGATAAATTTTTTATCTGAAGTTATGGGGTATTTATACTCCATAAAACATCCTTTCAGATTCGTGGCCATTGATCCAAGAGGTTTGATGAAAAATTACAATGTTCTAGAGGCATTCCAGATCTGAAAAATTGTAATGTTTCCAGGTGTATTCGAATACAGTATATGTGTATTCGAATACACGTCTTTGTAACGTTCAAAAAATTCAAATTTTACATCTTGTATTCGAATACACATCAGTGTAGTCGAATACAGATCAATGTATTTTAGCCTCTGACTTAACTTGTATTCGACTACATATGGGTGTAGTCGAATACACTTGGCCACTGACTTAGCTTGTAGTCGACTACAGATGTGTGTAGTCGAATACACTTTTTAACGTTTTGCTTCTGACTTAAGTTGTATTCGAATACAACATGGTGTATTCGAATACACTTATGCAAATTGTCAAAAATATGATTTTAAATGATTTGTTAATGTTGTTTTTGATTTTCGAAAACATGTTAAATGCATATGTAAATATGAATTGTTCTCAAGTATTTGAACTATTGATTTGTATCATATACCTTTACATTTACTCATTTATTATTTGGATTTGGAAGCTTATTCAAGATGGTTTGATCTTCTTTTTTATCTTGCTGCATTGTCCATAGTTGGTGGTCTTGTCATCATCAAAAACATGTTTACAGCAGACATCATTGGAACACTGCATGATGTTGAACATGAAGAGCAAGTTTATGTTGTTGACAAGCCTACAAAAATACTCAAACTAGAAATCAAAATGCATAGGTAATAATTTTTAATATAAAATACAAAACAATTTAACTTCAAAACCTACTAACATTATTATAATTTCATTGTCAAATAACATTTAACATATTATTTATTTTTTGCTTTAATTTTTAGATGTGAAACTATCAAAGTTGCTTTATGGAGGAAGATAATTGCTGATTTTCAAAGCGTATTTATTCATCACAAGCTACATGATGGTCTTAAGGTTGTTGCAATAACATCAACAACGGTTAAAAAATTTTGAGGTCTCAACATTAATATTAATTTCATTTTTTACTCAAAATTCTAATAAATTTCCTATTTTTTATATCGTAATTGTTAGTGCATATTCACTTCTTTATTGTAATTACAGATGACTACTCAATCAACTCAACTCCAACAACACGGATTTATAATAACCTAGACATACCTGAATTCAATATACATAAATATTTACATTTCTATTGGATTTTCATATAATTTATATAATATCTACAATTTATATATAATTTTTCAAAAATACAAGAAAGGGTATTCACAATATGTGCAACTGTCAATGACGTTGATTACAAATTTGGATGGAATTACATTGGATGTGAAAATTATCTCACAAAATTAACTCAACAAGGCCAACAATACAATTGTCCCTCATGTGACATGACATAAAAGTACTTGCACCAAGGTATCACATAAAATTTTACTTTCTCCACCATCATTTTGTTTAAATCATAACTATTACATGATTTTTTATAGGTTCAAGATTCAATTGAGAGTGTTAGATGAAACAGCAACAACAACATTTACTATGTTTGATAAAGAAGCTCAAAAACTCCTGAACACTACAGCAACTCGACTTTTGGAGAAATTGGACAATATAGAAAGATCATCCACTCTACAAAATTTGTGTAACCGCAAGCTCATTTTTGAAATACGGTTGTCAGATAAGAACTTGAAAGAAGGATCGCAAACATATACGATCACAAGAACTTTTGTCCCAACCAACATTTTCCTCAATCCAACAAATAGTATCCACATCAAACAGGTATAACATTTACAAAATTTAAAACAAAAAATATTTTTTTTTATGGAAAATTATTATCATTTTATTCCTTCAATACCTATGAAATAATAAACAGATTTTTATGGACAATTAATGCTAGTGTAATCTCTTCCAATAACTAGGAACCTTAGTCACCGCAACCGTCAAGGTCCAACTCAATTGACAAAGAGGATGTAAAACAAAAAGGTAAAATACATGAAGAAGTGCACTATAGAGATGAGGATAATGATAAGGACAACTATACAGATGAAGTTACAATCAAGACAACAGTTGCAAAAAAAAAAAAAAAAAAGATTATGGTCGAGAATATTACATCATCTCACAAAGAACCCATCCTTCTACGTACAACAAAAAAGAAGAAACCAAAAGAAAAATAATCGGAAAGTGTAATGAAATTGATCAAACAAAAATAACCAAAAAAAGTGGAAAAAATTAAAATTGCTTATTATGAATGTATTTCCAAATATTTCACTTTAATAATTTTTAATTTCAGCAATAAAGTAGTACTTTTTGTAACTCAATTTCAATTATCAAATACATTACTTATGCTCTACAAATTACATTATATATCTATTATAATATATTAAAAAAAAAACTCCAGGACCATATGTTGAAATGTCATGAATGGAGATATGATTTGTTAATCTTTCTTGCTACTTTTTATTTTCCACAAATTATATACACAATCTACTATCTTTTACTATTTCTCCTAATTAGATATTATTTTATAACGTCTACTCAATATTTGCTAAATTAATCTCATTATTATTTCATAATGTCACTTTATTATTTCATAACGTTTACTCAATATTTTTTAAATTAATCATACATTATATAATTATATACATCTTTTCAGAATATATAATATTAAATTTAATAACATTAAAAATTTCTTAAAAGGAATTAAAGACATTCGTCTTTGACAATTGGCACACGAAATTTCATATTAATTTTTTAAAAATACACTTATATTAAATAAATTAAAACAATTTAAATTTAAACCCCGCAGGTCATATTCTAGTATTATTTTAATTAGGTTCAAGCCATACGTTTTCTTACACATCTCGTTGATTATTTTATCGTCTCAAATTTTGCTTACGTAGCCTCTTCCTCCTCTGACATTTTTTTCTCTAGTTATTAAATATGAACATCAAGACAATTTTCCCTATCTAGATGAACCTTAAGCTCTAGCCAGTGCTAGTTTTAGAGGACCTCAAGGTCCAAGCAAGAGAATAATGTTTATGCACTTTCACCCCTCCAATCCTTAAGCTCCATTTCTTAACCAAATTTGACTTATTGCTCACTTGATTATGCTTCCATAGAATATTCATGTCCAATCATGATTTTCCATTTGCAACATTCCCATTCCTTAAATTGTAGGTGAATAAAAGAAAAGAAAATATTAAATTAACTACACATAATGATGGTCTCTAATACCAAACCCAAACAAATAAAATTATCACATATAATTTGCTCCAACCACAGATACTGTAAAAAAAATATGTTCAGAAGCATGATCCATTCTGAATCACTAAATGATATCTTCAATAATATTTTCACTATAATAAAATCAGAGCTTCAGCTGAAATCAACCAAATCTTATTGTATGTTCGGATGGAGGATTTTGGAGATGAGGAGAGTGGAGGGCTTACTTTTCTCTTTTAAATTACAAAGTGTTTTTTTTTTTTTTTAAGTCAATTAAGTGTCATTGAAGTATTATGTGATCATTTATCATGTTGTTTTTGAATTTTTTGTATTATTTTTGTATGTATTCCTAGTCTACATCATGAGTAGTAAATGGTACCACATGCACAAGAAGTAGAAGTGAAGGTTCATTGCATTGACATATATTTTCCTTTCTATACGAGGAATGTGATATATGTGATCTTTTGATTATATATATATATTTCTATCTGCTACTGCCTATTATACCCATGGATGGAGAATTATTCTCTCATCCATGTTTTGTTTTGATTGTTCTAAACTCTTGTTGATATGTTGCTTTATACTTAATAGAGTTGTAAGGCTATCATATTATGACATTGGGATTGAGGCTAATAAATTTGATTTTTATTATTTCATTGGTTTCAAAACTACTAAGTACATCTATTTATTTCCGAGAAAGATGGTATGGTTTTAAGCAGCCAAAAAAAAATTCATTTTTCATTTATGATTTGGTATTATGATATCTTTTACTTTTTGAAATTTTCTCAGTCTATTTGGTTGCTACCATTTACCAAACAAAATATAAAATAAACTATAAATTTTCACACAATATATATAGAATAAAATATTTTAGAGTTTAGAGTGTCAAAAACAAACATATTTTGGTATAAAAGATATTTCCTCCGGTAACTATGGTACGTCAAGATCTGATTGATCTTGAATATCATGAGGTGTTACTCTTCACACATCCCAACAAATCTCTGGTTGGGATGCGTAGACACACTACTTCGCTTTCACTTAGGCCTGGACAAAAAATCAACTGGTCAATATCTTCCCCACTCCAAAAAAAGACAAGTTGTATGTGAGAGTTTTCCTTCCTATACTACTAGAAAAAACGCTTTTAGAGACCAATTTTTCGGTCACTAAATAGAGAAAATCGATCACTAAATCCAATAGCGATCGATTGAGTAATTAACCATCATACTTCCTAAGCACATGTATACACTTGTATTTTCATAGATAGTATGCAATTTAACATGTTGTTCCAGAATTACAGAATGATTCGTTGCAAAATGCCTATACAGAACGAAGCATAATGAAAAAATTACATTTTCAAAAATCGAATACTCAACCTTATATCTTGTACAGGAAAATTGCTCAACCTCCTTGCTATTTCAGAATTGCAGAATGTCTATATAGAATGAAACATAATCAAAAAATTAGAAAATTAGAAATTAACAACATAAGTAATCAAATTGAGTAACATGTGTTTGCCTTAAATGGTGGTCAATCTTTTTCCTTTTATGTATTCTTCAAGTGATTTTGAAAATTGGAAAATAAGAATACTCTATGTTTTCTGATGCATTTGTTATTATTTTATGTCTTTGCTTATAGGGTGAACCGAGCTTCCATTTGTTTGGGTTCATAATATGTTGGATTTGTGTTGGTGACAATTGCTGCAATACTTTAATAGTGAAGTTGTTGATGAAGATTATATGTAGCAAATTCGAAAGCGTGTTGTTACACTAGCCTTTAGGTTCGATTCGCCCCCACCAATCGGATGCAAATGAGATAACCAGCGAATCCCCTTCAGGGTACTTTTGAATTTCCTATTTAATTTCCCTATTTGAGACTTCAGCTTGCCCATTAGTATGGGGATGATAAGGTGTAGAAACTATGTGCACAACCCCATACTTCTGAAGCAAAGCGTCCATGGTGCGATTGCAAAAATGAGTGCCTTGATCACTTATGATGGCTCGGGGTATTCCAAACCTGCAAAAAATATATGATCTGATAAAACTTGCAACAACTTTAGAATCATTAGTCCTACCACTGTGAGTCCAGTTTTCTTAAGGACTACCTACACCTGACTCACCCATTGACTATCACAGATGGGGTACATAATGCCTGCTTGCAAGAGCTTGGTCACTTCTTTTTTTATAACATCCAAAATTTATGGGTTAAGTCGCCTTTGGGGTTGTCTGACTGATTTTTACCCCGTCCTCCAGTAGTATCCTATGCATACACATGGATGGGATAATACCAGGAATATCAGCAAAGGTTCATCTGATTGCCTTCCTGTGTTTTCTCAAAATCTGCAATAGCTTATCTTCCTGTTCATCTTCAAGTTTGGGTGAAATAATCACAAGTAACTTGCCACTTCCTTCTAAATATGCATATTTCGAATTTTCAGGAAGTGGTTTAAGCTCTATAGTTGGTGGTTGTTCAATGGAAGGTACAACACCAGTGGCCGAAGCTAAGTCTGCAAAATCAATTATGTTAGTATAAATATCAATATCAACACAATGATCAACCTGCAAGGCAGCTTCGATCTCACCACACACAGAGCACAATTGAGTATATGTACATAAGTCACAAGTATAAGTATCATCAAAACCAGACAATGAAGGAAAATCAATAGCAAACATATCGGGGTAAGTGTCATCAACCAAATGAACAAGCAATTCAATTTGAAAAATAGAATGCTCTTCCATGGGGTGTTTCATAGCATCAAAGATGTTAAATTTACAATTCTATCACCAAATTCCATGGATAGATTTACAACATGCACATCAATTTTTGTTCTCGCACTTTTCAAGAATGTTCTGCCAAAGATGATCGACGCCATGTTAGACTTATTCTTTCCCTCCATGTCCAGAATGTAAAAATCTGCAGGAAATATCAATTCATTAACTCGAACAAGTACATCCTCCATAAGTCCAGCGGGACGAGCATTGGTCATGTTCGCCAATTGAATGGTAACACATGTACTCTGTAATGGTCCAAGAGCAAGAGAGTTAAAAATAGATGTAGGCATAACATTAACGGAAGCTCCTAAATCTAACATAGCATTTTCCAATTGACTATTTCCTATGGTACATGGAATGGAAAAAGCTCCTAGATCTTTGCATTTCTGAGGAATTGGCTGAATGAGGGCTGAAACATTTATCCCCATGTTTACTCTTTCATTACCTTTTAACCTTCTCTTGTGTGTGCACAAATCTTTTAGAAATTTTGCATATATTAGAATCTATTTAATTGCTTCAAGGAGGGGAATATTCACTTCCACCTTCCTAAATGTATCCAGGATCTCGTTGTCCCGATCTGTCTCGTCCATTTTCTTAGTCTTCACTGCCCTTTGAGGAAAAGGAAGTCGTATATTTTGCTCAACATGAACAGTTTCAGATATCAAAGTATCCTCAACAACCTTGTTATTTTTCACTTCACTTTCAGGTACCTTTGGTATTTCAACAGCTTTCCCAGACCTCAATGTAGTTACACTAACATTGGGAGCATTTGAATTTACTACGACTATGCAGACAATTGGTTGGACCCCTGAGTCTGCAATTGATTGAGTGAAGTGACTAGCTGACCAATATTTGTTTCCAAATTTTGAATGGTGGAATCTGTTCTTTGTTGAAATTGGAGATTCTGGGAAGCCATGATCTGCTTAACGAGGTCCTCTAATGAAGGTGCATTGTTTTGCTGTTGATGAATATTTTGCTGCTGATGCTTAGGTTGCTGTTGTGCAGATGAATTCCCCAATCTCAGGTTGGGATGGTTTCTCCAACCAGGATTGTACCTGTTAGATGATAGATCATAGTTGGCTTGCGGATTGTATATATTTGCTGCATATGCTTGAGGAACATCAACAATTGGATCTTTTTGCAATGTATGACGTGAATCTGAAGGATGCTCTCGAGAAGTGAAAATATCACATACCACTGTTTGGGTTTTACCTATTGCCAATTTTTTTACTAAAGATGTAAGCTCGTCAAGTTTTCCTTCTAAATTCTTGTGGGAAGAAGCTTGAATTTCATTCACACCCTTTGTCAACATTGTTGAATTGCTTCTAGTTGTAGGTTGCTGAGAATTAATGGACATGTTCTCGATCAAAGCCCTTGCCGCTTCTCGGGTCTTATCGACAAGTGCTCCCCCACTAGCAGCATCCAAAAGGCTTCTATCCATAGGTAGCAAGCCTTCATAAAAATATTGGATGAACAATTGTTCAGAAATCTGGTGATGAGGACAGCTAGACACTAATTTCTTGAATCTCTCTCAATACTCATGTAATGATTCTCTGTCAATCTGTCTAATGTCACATATTTCTTTTCTGATTGAAGCAGCTCTTGAGGCAGGGAATAGTTTTTCTATAAACAATATCTTGAGATCATTCCAACTTGTAACAGAACCTTGTTGAAGGTAGTATAACCAGTCCTTGGCAGCATCTTGGAGTGAAAATGGGAAGGCTCTCAACTTAATGTGGCCTTATGTGACTCCTTGAGGCTTCATGGTAAAACACACAACATGGGATTCCTTCAAGTGTTTGTGGGGATCTTCACCCGCAAGACCATTAAACTTTGGAAGCAAGTTTATTAAACCAGATTTAAGTTCAAATGGTACAGTAACTTCAGGATATGTGATACATAATGCATTATAATTGACATTAGCTGCAACAAGTTATCTTAAGGTTCTATTATTTGCATCAGCCATATTTTGCAATAAGTTGTCAATTTCAGTATATGACTCTAACTCGTTAACACTAACAACTCTATTAAGTCTACGACGTAAATGAAATGTTCTATCTATTTCAAGTTCAAGAGAATGAAGATTCACAGAACTAGCCCTAGTCATGCATCATCATAACAATGCAATGCAAAATAACAATTCTAAAAATTCCAACAATGTCCCTAATGCTAAAATTTAAGTGAAAAATCAAAAACCATATAAAATAAAATCCAAAATATATAAAACTACCATAAAAAATTTCTAAAAATCAAATAAAGGCAACTCAAATTTTTTTGGAATTTTTTGAGAATATGACAGATTCAAAAAATTGAAAAAAGGGTCTAAACGAAGGAATTTGGGATTTTGATTGTTGTTTCCCGTATAAGTTCCTTATACGAGACTCCATTTCCTTGATTTTGTTTCTGATTTTCTGGCGAAATTTTGGAGCAATCTGAGATAGTCACCTGAAAATAGGGTTAATATTGTTATCAAAGAGTCACCAACAATGGCGCCAATTTGAAACGTTGTCGCGCACGAGTCAAATGCAATTGATAAAATGTAAATAAAGGTAATAAACGTTGTCGGACTCATTCTCTCCACGACCTCTATCTCCTTTAAAATAATAATACACAAGAAAACAAATGCTTTTTTTTTTTTATCAATAATTAATGAAAAACAAAAAAAAACCTTTAATAAGAAGGTATAATATAATAAATGGGGCCGGGGTTACCGGTCAAAACCACTAGATCTGATTATGTCCCACTCCCTGCGTTTGATCTGGTAATTCATTATTTATTTTGCTTTCATTCTTAAATATAATTTCATCTTTTTTTTCTTAAAGATTTTTGTTCTTTCAATTTCAAAAAATATGCTGAAAATTTTATGATTTAGATCTATGTAACTAGCTAACTAGACGTAACCATGAACAAATATACCTATACAATATTTTGCTTATATATAATACCTTATATATTCCTTTTCATTCTTATTTAATTAATTTCTATTGAACATACAAGTAATTTTGCAACCCTTGTATGCTCAATAGAAATTAGTTAAATAAAAATGAAAAGGGAAATTGCAAAGTCTACTCCATCTTAATGTTAGTAGCCAATCACCAAGAAAAATTGTGAACAAAAAAATTAAATGTTTACTACCATCTTATTATTAAATGGATTGAAATAAGGTAAATTTTTAGAAACTTGAAGTTTTATTGTGTTTGTTCGAGTAAAATCAATTCAAAAATTAGAGTAAATAAAAATAGCTTAATATAATAAATTGATATGATATTGAATGATAAAATAATAAATATTGGATGAAACAAAACTTTAGGATAGCATAGCTAGTGTTAACCAAAAAAATTAAAATTCATGGGGATACGTTGTTTCAAAGGATCATGAGTCAGGAGGTACAAAATACAAATAGACATGTGTTGTGGTGCATGCATGAGTTACAAAAGAAGATGACATCAAATATTTGGAAGTATATATGTATTAGTTAACAATATATAACAATTGAATTAGGTTAATAGTTTTTACTTTGTGATCAATAAAATCTAATTCAAATGTTATTTGATTGATCTCTGCTTCACTAATTACAATTGATCGCGAAAATATATCTAGTTAGTATTTGTTGGAAACACATTTGGATCACATAGCACATATTAATTGATAAAGGTTAGCAACACATTTTAATGAATTGTTTCCCATCAAAACATTTAATAATTATTATTATATCTTTTAATTATTCTCTGCACCGTAGTGCAGTGTGATATATAGATAGAAGAGAATAAGATGGAAAGTTTAAAAAGTTTATCAAATTTGAGAAACTACTATCAAGAAAACACATTAACGAGTACATATGAAAAAGGTGAATCATGTTTAGAAGGTGGAAAAGAAGGACTAAGGAGACATCAACGTACATATTCTGATAGCATGTTATGTGATCAGCAACAAGAAGTAGTACCTTATTGGTTGAATGATTTACTTGATGATGATGAACCTACAGAGTTAGAAGAGAAGCCTTTTTCATGCAGGACTCATAGACGTTCATCAAGTGACTCCATAACATACTTACATAATAACACAGTAATAATTAATGATTATGAAATCAAGGAACAACCCTCATTTCAACATCATCAAACTAGAACTACTGATTCAAAATGAGGTGGTGTTAAAAGGTATATTATAAATTAAGTCAATGAAAATAATCAGTTAATTTGTTGTTTAATTATTATTATAACGATTATTACAGGCATTCAGCTCAACAGTATCGAGCCAGGAAAGTTCAATATATTGATGAACTAGAAAAAGGTATCCAATTTTTACAGGTATTGATGAGTATTGATGAATTTTAAAATTGGTAATAGAAGAAATTGTATTATCACATACACATTAATACTTTCTTGTAGGCATAAGGATATGAAGTTTCAGCGGAGCTTGAATTTCTTGATCAGCAAAACCTGATATTAGGTATGGAGAACAGGGCCCTCAAACAACGCTTGGACAGTTTATCCCAAGAGCACTTTGTCAAATGCTGTGAATACTAACTATTCTTAATTAACTTATATGTCCCTTAATTGCTCAAACATTTGCTAATTAATAATTGGTTTTTATTGTGTATGTGGTGGATGAATGGCACATAAATAATACAGTGGAGCAAGAAATGCTTGAGAGAGAGATCACAAGGCTTCGAAATCTTTATCAACAACAACAACACAAACAGCAGCAAAAGCAACATTATGGTAGGAATGGATCTAAACGTCAACTAGATCTTGATTCCTCTATTGCAAAACTTTCTTTGAAGTATAAGGGAATTGAATTGCAGAAATAAAGATAGTTTGATCAGATTGTGAGGTATCATTCAAAAAAAAAAAAATAGTAACAATAAGCATATTCAAATATATATTTTCTCTAGTTTACATAGTAAAATGTCCCAAGTATAGTGGAACGGATCGATGTTGTAGAACAAAATTCTATCCAAATTGGCAGCTATCATTAATAAATATCATGCAAACATGCATTATTAGTAATATACTTTAAATTCAATATCACATAATTAACTGATTCTGCGTAAGTTATGTTGTACTCTTTCTACACATTAAACATCTTTAATTTCAGCAAAATTATTTTTATCTATTACTCGAATTATCTATCTTTATTTATATATCTTGGGCATCCATTGTTCAAGTACCAAAGTTTTTTTTTGACTTCCTTATGCTTCTTCTACAATAGAACATAATAAGATTTTAAGTAGCCATAGTCATTTGGTTCCTTGAGGGTTCGTTACTTTACAAGAAATTTTCTCTGTGGTCTAAAGTTGATAGCTACCTTTGCCCCCGTGAGAATATGCTCTTAAATTTTTTTTCAACTTTTTTCTTATGATAACATTTGATTTCATCATGTCCAGATTTATTACAATAATAAGAAGGATTTTCTTTAAAAAAATTCACTATTTTCTTATGGTAAAAATCTATTTAAAGATGTCCATATATTTCACAATAGGCACATTTCTTTTTTACTTTTTCAACCTCTTCAATACAATTAAAAAGTTTCATAAAGTTTTTGTTCCTTTAAAGTTTTAAAACCAATGCCAGATTTATCAAAGATTTGAAGTTGTGAACCCATTTTTTTTTTCTAATAAGTTTATGTTCACTTAACAAAGTTGATAAGATCATTTTCTAGAACAACGACTCTATTTTGTAAAATTTTATTTTCCTTTATTTGAGGAGGTTCATGAGGATGTTCTCTGATTTTTCCTTTATTGATAATCTTTTGTAGTCCATAAATTTTAAAATGAAAATATTCATCATTCTGGACTTGCAATTTCTTTTCTTTCTTTTCTAATTCAGAAAGTTATTCTTTTAACAAGCAACTTTTTTGAGATAAAATATTGGAGTCATAAAGAAGACTATCATACTCATCTTGCATATCAGGACATAGACTACTTGAACTAGAAATAATTACATCTTCATTAACTGATTTTATCATTAAGTATATTTGGGCATCGTCCTCCTCTTCCATTTCTGAATCTTCTGTGTCATCATGATTTTTTTTCGTGTATGGAATCTTCCTCTATATTATTTTGTTTAAGGGACATTCAATTTTGTAATGTCCACTTTATTGTATCCATAACATGTGACTTGACTTTTGTTTGCTTCATTCTTTTTATCTTCTTTTCTTTTCTAGTATAGTACATCTTTTTGTTTTATCATTTCTTTTGAACATCTTCTGAATTTTTTTTTTGGAGATAAGAGCAAGTTCATCTTCATCCTATTCTTGAGGATGTTCATTGATCTCGGCATTTTCTTTACATGTTGATGTTTCTTCTTTTTTGTATGGAAGATCCCCCATCTTGCATTGTTTTTAGTGCTATCATTTTTCTTTTCATTTGAGCTTTGTCTTCTTGGATTATTGCTTCATGTGCTTTTAATGATCCAATCCAATCTTCCAATTTTAACTCTTTCAGATATTTTACTTCAGGTAAACACAAGTCTCCATATTTTTGGAAGACTCCTTAATATTTTTTTTAATTTTTTCTTGAGTTGTATATTTTTGCCCAAGAGATCTCATTTTGTTTACAATGGTTGTTAACCTTGTAAACATTTCATCAATAGTTTAATCGTCTTTCATTTCAAACATCTCAAATTTTCTAACATCTATATCAATTCTTCTATCCTTAACATGGTTGGTTCCTTCATGATGAGTTTGAAAGGAATCTCATATTTCTTTTTATCTTCTTTTCTTTTCTAGTATAGTACATCTTTTTGTTTTATCATTTCTTTTGAACATCTTCTGAATTTTTTTTTTGGAGATAAGAGCAAGTTCATCTTCATCCTATTCTTGAGGATGTTCATTGATCTCGGCATTTTCTTTACATGTTGATGTTTCTTCTTTTTTGTATGGAAGATCCCCCATCTTGCATTGTTTTTAGTGCTATCATTTTTCTTTTCATTTGAGCTTTGTCTTCTTGGATTATTGCTTCATGTGCTTTTAATGATCCAATCCAATCTTCCAATTTTAACTCTTTCAGATATTTTACTTCAGGTAAACACAAGTCTCCATATTTTTGGAAGACTCCTTAATATTTTTTTTAATTTTTTCTTGAGTTGTATATTTTTGCCCAAGAGATCTCATTTTGTTTACAATGGTTGTTAACCTTGTAAACATTTCATCAATAGTTTAATCGTCTTTCATTTCAAACATCTCAAATTTTCTAACATCTATATCAATTCTTCTATCCTTAACATGGTTGGTTCCTTCATGATGAGTTTGAAAGGAATCTCATATTTCTTTTTATCTTCTTTTCTTTTCTAGTATAGTACATCTTTTTGTTTTATCATTTCTTTTGAACATCTTCTGAATTTTTTTTTTGGAGATAAGAGCAAGTTCATCTTCATCCTATTCTTGAGGATGTTCATTGATCTCGGCATTTTCTTTACATGTTGATGTTTCTTCTTTTTTGTATGGAAGATCCCCCATCTTGCATTGTTTTTAGTGCTATCATTTTTCTTTTCATTTGAGCTTTGTCTTCTTGGATTATTGCTTCATGTGCTTTTAATGATCCAATCCAATCTTCCAATTTTAACTCTTTCAGATATTTTACTTCAGGTAAACACAAGTCTCCATATTTTTGGAAGACTCCTTAATATTTTTTTTAATTTTTTCTTGAGTTGTATATTTTTGCCCAAGAGATCTCATTTTGTTTACAATGGTTGTTAACCTTGTAAACATTTCATCAATAGTTTAATCGTCTTTCATTTCAAACATCTCAAATTTTCTAACATCTATATCAATTCTTCTATCCTTAACATGGTTGGTTCCTTCATGATGAGTTTGAAAGGAATCTCATATTTCTTTATATCTTCTTTTCTTTTCTAGTATAGTACATCTTTTTGTTTTATCATTTCTTTTGAACATCTTCTGAATTTTTTTTTTGGAGATAAGAGCAAGTTCATCTTCATCCTATTCTTGAGGATGTTCATTGATCTCGGCATTTTCTTTACATGTTGATGTTTCTTCTTTTTTGTATGGAAGATCCCCCATCTTGCATTGTTTTTAGTGCTATCATTTTTCTTTTCATTTGAGCTTTGTCTTCTTGGATTATTGCTTCATGTGCTTTTAATGATCCAATCCAATCTTCCAATTTTAACTCTTTCAGATATTTTACTTCAGGTAAACACAAGTCTCCATATTTTTGGAAGACTCCTTAATATTTTTTTTAATTTTTTCTTGAGTTGTATATTTTTGCCCAAGAGATCTCATTTTGTTTACAATGGTTGTTAACCTTGTAAACATTTCATCAATAGTTTAATCGTCTTTCATTTCAAACATCTCAAATTTTCTAACATCTATATCAATTCTTCTATCCTTAACATGGTTGGTTCCTTCATGATGAGTTTGAAAGGAATCTCATATTTCTTTAGTAGTTGTACATTCAAGTGTTCTATCATATTCTTCTTTACTTAGTGCACATGTTAGAAATAATTGATCTTTTGAATTTAGATGTAACATTGTCTTATATCAGTTGTCCATGTAGTCTTTTTTTTCACTAATTATGTATGATCATTCTCATATACTTGTGATACATAGTTATCGTCTTCAATTTTGCTCCACATATTATTATCTTGGGAAAAAAGAAACAACTTCATTTTTCCTTTCCAAAAGTAGTAATTTGTGCCATCAAAGAATTGTGGTTTATTTGAATATCCTCTTTTTGGTATGAACTTTGCAATTTTTTACATCAATTATTCCTGGATCTTTTCATTTTACATTGTTGAGTGATCAAACCTTTGAGAGTTAGAGATATGATGCCAATTGAAGTGAATATAATTGTCACAAGAAAGAAGGATTTAAATTGTGATGCTTTCAAAATATGCACTTTAAAATTCTTTCTCAAGATAAGACTTGGAAATGTTAGATTAGAATAATGAACATACTCGTGCTTTGAGAAGGTTCAAGAACAAAGTTATATTTTAAATTGATAGTAGTGTGATTTAGCGAAATAACATAATAATAAAATATAAATGTAAGGAAATCACACAAAGAAAATACCTTTGTTTACCTAATATGGGTTAACTAGTCCTCACAACTAGTGACTTTTTCACTAGTAAGTTGAGAAATCTCTCAACTTAAATTTTTTCCACTAGTCACACTTGACTATACACTTGTATTTTCTTAGCCTCAACAAACATACAAATATCACCCAAATTTTTTCTCAACTAGGCAAACTTCATTATGCTTACAACAAAATGATAATGATGATTTGTTTGGATATGATCACAACATTATTGATATAGCTTGAACTAAGAATACACTCAAATGTTTGATCTTAAAATCTATTACAAAGAGCAGTAGTGTGTTTATTGATAATTGAAGAGAACTTTTACTAGCTTTACATTTAAGAAAATGGAATATGATTAATTGCAACTTAAAGCACCTTCTATTTATAGTCTTGGGAAGGCTTCTTGTTGTTGAAAAGGACACGTATAAGCGTTGGACACATGTCCCAAAGTGTTATAGCAATTAGCTTGAACGTCCTCTATAATCTAGGTAAACATTCTCTTCATTCTAAGAAATCATCCTCTTCTTAGAGGAAGTTAATGATTGTCCTCAACTTGTATGAAGATGACCTTATCTATATGGAGACATCATCTTTTGTATGCGGATGATAAATAAGTTTGATCATTCTCTTAACAGCTTATGACAACATGTAATGAGCTGTAAAGTAGGGTGAATGAGCTTGAAATAAGTTATCTATTGTACTTGCACTGCAGAACATTCTCTTTTGATTGTCCTCGTGCTTGAATGTTCTCAACTATATAGGTTCATGTACTATAAACATTCATAATGTTTACCATTTTTCCTTATTTCACTACAAGAAAAAAAAAACTGTTTTGCGGCAGTTAAAAATAGGATTTGGTGCAGTTTGATCTTTGCGACAGTTCTCCAATCGTCGCAGATTCGTGCGTCACAAGCAGCGAAATAATTGAGTCATTAAAATTTACAAGCAGCGGAAAAAGTTTCTCAAATACATACATCCAAAGTATCTAAACAACAACCAGAAGATAAAAGGAACCCATTCAACTAAGGTGTCGTACTGACAATAATAGTAACAGTACAGTCTTCCGGTTTAAAATAAACGCAACCCCAAAAGAAAACATTTGTTCCCTCTGTGACAACCTAGTCTGATCATTCTACACAACAACTAAATACCCTGACTGATCTCCACGCGCCCCGTGAGATCCTCCTAACGTAGCTGCAGTCAAGCATTCCC
>NC_021164.2:203232-213092 GCF_000331145.2 Cicer arietinum
TATCTGCTACTGGCTATTATATCCATGAATGGAGACTTATTCTCTCATCCATGTTTTGATTGTTCTAAACTCTTGTTGATATGTCGCTTTATACTTAATAGAGTTGTAAGACTATCATATTATGACATTGGGATTGAGGCTAATAAATATGATTTTTATTACGAGAGTGATTGTATGGTTTTAAGCAGCCAAAAAAAAATATTTAACTTTTGATTTATGATTTGGTATTATGGTATATGATATCTTTTACTTTTTGAAATTTTCTTAGTCTATTTGGTTGCTACCATTTACCAAAAAAATAAAATAAAATAAACTCTAAATTTTCACTCAATATATGTAGAATAAAATATTTTGGGTTTAGAGTGTCAAATATATCTCAGTTGATATCTATGGTGCGCCACGATCTGATTGGTTATGAATATCGTGAGGTGTTGCTCTTCACACATCCTAGCAAATCCCTGGTTGAGATGGGTAGACACACCACTTCACTTTCACTTAGCACGGACCAAAGTCAACGGGTCAATATCTTCCCCCACTCCAAAAAGATAAGTTGTATGTGAGAGTTTCCCTTCGAGAATTGTATCGGGCACCCCCTCCTCCCAATTTTACCTCTCACCTCCATATTTTTTTCTAAAGACCATTTCACCCTTTTATTTTGTATAAAACCATAAATATTTGAAAATTATAAACTTTCGAAATAATAAAAAGTTAGTTTTTTGATATTTTCGAAAGTTTTGTTAAATTTGAAACATTCGAAATTTAATTTTTCAGAAAATTTAACCAATTTTGAAACTTTTGATAATTGTCAAAGTTTCGAAATGCTATTTTCCCGAATATTTTGAAACTTTGGATAAATTTGAAAGTTACGAAGTGTAAATTTCCAAAAAATATCAAAACTTTCGAAAGTTTCGATGAATTTGAAACTTCCGAAATTAGATATCAAATTTATTGCTATAAATATATTACTATTTATTACTATAAATTTATTATTATAAATTTATTACTATTTATTATTATTAATTTATTACTAATAAAAATGTATTTCGGAACTTTGCATGAATACCAAAGTTTCAAAAGTTTCAAAATGTTGGAAAAAAATGAACTTCGAAAGTTTCACGTTCATGAAAACTTTCGTAATTTGGAAAATTAATATTTCAAAAATTTCAAAGTTTATCTTACTTTTGGATTTCGAAAGTTTCAAATATTCGAATGTTTGCAAATGTGATTTGGACAATTCAAACTTTTGAATAAAAGGAATAAAAGAAAATGAGAATTTTTTTGGGGGTTTTAATAATAATATTAGGGGCAATCTGGTATTTTTTTAATGTTATAAACATAGATTCAAAAATGTCATTAAAAAATATATTGACTTAACAGTAGAGACTAAAATTACTTGCAAGATAATTTTGTAGACACTAAAACGTATTTAATAATTTTATTATAACATCTAATCAACTTATTAAATATAATTTTAAAATTTCTTAAAAAAAATAATTCAAAATAACCATATTATATTTACTACATATGTTTAATTTAAAAGTATATACAACTATTTTTTAGGAACTATATATACTTTTAAACAGAAAAAATATTAACTTCTTCAAAGAAAAAATTATCATTCTTCACTCAAATTGTCAAAAAAGAGAGGAGAGTTCCAACATGATCATGCATTGTGAATAAAGGTGAAATAGATTATGTTTACAAAACTCAATTAAATACTTGTTTTAAATGCATAATGAAGTTTTTAAATACAATTAGAAGCCTATTTGACATTTCGCTGATATGCAAAGTAAATAGACCGAATCCTATAAATAATTTGTGTATTCTTTGTTTTTAAAATTTGAAAATACAGAATAGGAAGAAAAAAAATTAATAACAATTAAAATAATTTTCTACTTATTTGATTTTGATTTTGTTTTTAAATGATGATTTGATTTTGATTTTAATTTTATTTTTAAATGATATTTGATTTAAAATTAAATCAAATCAAATCATCTTTTAAAAGCAAAATTTAAGAAATCAGACTAATACATATTTCAAATTTTCTACTTATTTGATTTGATTTTTTCTTGAATGATGATTTGATTTGATTTTATCTTGAATGATGATGATTTGATTTGATTTTGATTTTGATGGCTGTATATATACTCCTCATACTGTTATAGTGTATCAACATCTAAACTTGTACAATTTTCACAATTCTTATTAAAAATAATGGACCGAAGGATGAGGTTTTGGGATGTTGCACTAATAGTAATGGTATGCATGAGTGTAACAGTGACAAAGTCAAACGGTGCGCGTCCTTTGAACAACCAACTTCAAGAAGGGACAGGGGTAAAATGGGCTTTCCTAGTTGCTGGTTCTAGAGGTTATGGAAATTATAGGCACCAAGCTGATGTATGTCATGCCTATCAAGTATTAAAAAGTGGGGGTCTTAAAGATGAAAATATCATTGTTATGATGTATGATGATATCGCCGATAGTATAGAAAATCCAATCCCTGGCGCTATAATTAATCAACCAGATGGGCCAGATGTTTTTCAGGGCGTTCCTTTGGTACACTTTTTCTTTGTATATTTTTTTTTATCAAAATTCAAGTAATTCAATGTGATTGTACTAATTTCAACCGCAATCCAAACAATCACTCAATTTCTTTCAAATTAATTTAGCAATTATATGAAGTTAGTCTTTTTTTTTATACAAAATTTATTTTTATTTAATAATTGAATTTGTTACATTTATATTCTACAGAATATTAAACAGTGAAATTGTAATATGTTCCTTTTTTATCCTATTTTATGTTTATTTATTTTTAAAAGTGAAAATTTTTTATCAGGATTATACAGGACCGGATGCAAATATAAACAATTTTTACGCAGTGCTTAGAGGCTACAAAAGTGGTCTTATTGGAGGTAGCGGTAAGGTACTCAGTAGTAAGCCTGAAGATACCGTATTCATTTACATTGCTAGTCATGGTAACAAAGGGTTTATAGGTTAGTAACATCTATTCATTTTTTCTATAATTTTGTAATGCATATGTTTATAAAGAAAAACACATGAGATGGTAGTTCACTGATAAATGCTTAGCCTCATAACTTTAAGGTTTAAAATGTAATCTTTAGTGTTACTTTAATTAATAATAAATAAAAAAATTACTTCAATCTTTAATAAATTATAAGGAATTATTTTTATTGATGGGAAAAATATCATTATTTGATCAGGATTGCCAGATGACAACGTTGTATATGCCGACCAGTTCTTAGAGGCATTGAAAATCAATTACAAAAAAATGGTATGTTTCCTTCTATATATTGTAAATATCAACTTCAAAGTGAACAATATTTGTAAAGAATAAAAAATATATCAAGATCAAAATAAATAAAAATAATTAATGTTATACCAAACAAATACTTTTAATTGAGGTTCGACAATGCATTGATTGTTTTATTTAATTTAATGGAATAAAGGTGATATACATAGAATCATGTAACTCTGGGAGCATGTTTGAAGGGCTTCTTCGAGATGATTTAAATATTTATGCAACCACATCTGCCAGAGCAGATGAGAATAGTCATGCGTTTTACTGTCCAGGTGGAATAATGCCTCCACCGCCTTATTATAACGTTTGTTTGGGTGATTTGTACAGTATTTCTTGGTTGGAATTCAGGTATGGTTAAGTTATTCAATACTTTTTTTTCTTTAGTTTTTTTTCTATAGATAGAGTGACAAACATCACATAAAAACTCACAATTCTCACTCTCATGAGTTTGTTTTATTGCATTTTGAGATTTCCAATGCTCTTAGGGACAAAACTAAGAGTTTGAGTATATATATAAATATATTATACTATCCAAATAATCGTTAACAATCCTCCATTTTTTATTGAACCCCTCTTTATAACATCACATATAAATAGATATTACATATTTTTTGTTTTATTTATGAAACAGTGAGTATTATGATAGGGCAAACAAAACTTTGCATGACCAATATGATGTTGTAAGTCGTTCAATCAACTCTATACATACATATGTGAACATACTGTCAATTCAATATTAAATACTTGCAATTAATGTACAGACGTGGTTTAGAACACTTTTTACTGGTGAAGAGTATATGTCTCACGTGATGCCATACGGAAATATGACTATGAATGAGGATTTACTTGAAACATATCTTGGACGTGCTAAACCAGCTAGAGCTAATGATAACTACCATTTCAATAGAACTACAACTCATGAGCATTCCAATAAACGATTTAATACGACAACAAGATTGGTCAGCCAACAAGATGCTCATTTACTTTATCTGAATCTTAAGGTTATTCTTATTTCGATCTCTTATTAAGATATGGATCCTTTATCGTTAGCTTTACGATGTAACCTATTGTAGAACATTAGATTATCCTTCTTAATCTTAAGATCTACAACAGGATAACCTAATGGAATACAACAGGAAACACTATAAAGTCGAATGTAGAGTATTCAAAATCATCTTATTGTGTATATTTGTTTAATTGAAATTTGAACATAAAATTTATTTCAATATTGAGAGGACAAATTTTTATGAATAATTTTAGTTGGAAAAGGCACCAGATGGTTCCATGGATAAGTCAAAAGCTCAAATTGAGTTAGATGATGAAATTTCTCATAGAAAACATGACGACCAGAGTGTATATCTCATATGGAAACTTTTGTTTGGAGAAGACACCACCTCTACTATGATGGCAAATCTTCGTTCAGTCGGTCAACCTCTTGTCGATGATTGGGATTGTCTTAGAATGCTTGTAAGAAAAATATTAATTGACTTTTATATATGCATTTATATTGCTTGTTTAATTGCTTGCTAACAAAATTTTATCATGCAGAAAAATACATATGAACATCATTGTGGTGTCTTATCACATTATGGATGGAAATACATGCAAGCCTTTGCTAACATGTGCAATAATGGCATTTCCAAGAAGCAAATGATTGCAGCTGCATCTCAAGCTTGTCATGTGAAGAACGATGTTCCTTAAATTTTACGCATAATTTAGAATTGGTTTGTAGTGAATTTTATAAATTCAACAGTTGTGAAATTTTTGAAGTATGTTAGGTTTTAATATGAGAAATTAGATTTTAAATTTTAGTCTATATTTCTTTAATCAATTTTTATTAGGTTTTGTAGTATTTCTAAACTCTATCTATTTCTAATTTGAACATTTGTGAAATTTTTGAAGTAGGTTAGGTTTTAAATTAATTTTATATTTCTTTAATCAAAACAATTTTGTTCCTTCTTCTTCATCAGTCTAAAATAGTTCAAAAATAGTAGAAGAAGAAATCTAGAAAAACGTGAAAGTTGGAGAGGTAGAGAGAGGCGACGTGGCGAGAGGAAGAGACACAGCGAATGTCAAGCAGGGCAAGGAAAAGATAGTAATATACGAGAAACTGAAAATCTGATACACGATACGAAAAACTTGTTAAATTACTTTTTAGCAACATTATTGACTCATAAATATTGTCAAGCCTAAATAAATTAAAATTATTATGAATAGTTAAATAAAAATTTAACTAGACTGTCTTATCGTATTTAATATTTTATATTTTATAATTAGTTAAATAAGATATATTTATGTATCGTGGAATTTTTTTTTTAGTTCTGATTTTATTTTTAAATCAAGTATATGCAATTTTAATTTATAAATATTCAAACTATTATTAATACTAACAGAGTAATTATAATTATTATTTTTAACTATTTATTTAATTGGTTTCACTTTTATAAAATAAAATTGGATATATTACAATTTTAATTTATAAACATTCAAACTATTACTATTATTGTTAATAGTGTAATCATAATCATTAATCTTTAACTATTTAATTATTTAACAAAAAACATCTAAATTTAGATTTTTAGTTTTAAAATCGAAATCCAAAATTTATAACGATTCGGTTATAAAATATTAATTATCAATCAATTATAAATATACATCAAATACAATTAATTGCAAATCTCTTTTGTTTTCTTATTTATGTTCTTTACTTGATTAACTATATATTAAATTAATTTTTTACAAACATTATTGACTCATATTAATATTATCAAACCTAAATAAATTAAAATTATTATTAATAATTAAATAAAAATTTAACTATATTGTCTTATCGTGTTTACTATTTTACATTTTATAATTAACTAAATAAGATGCATTTTATGTTTGTGGAATTTTTAAAAAAAATTCAATTTTTTTTAAAATCGGATATATTGCAATTTTAATTTACAAAAATTAAAACTATTATTAATATTAATAGAGTAGTTATTAATCTTTAACTATTTATTTAATTGGTGTCATTTTTAACAAAATAAATCAGTCGATACCTATTGAACTCCAGTTTCTTTAACAAAAAAATATCAAATTTTAATTTTTAGTTTAAAAATTGAAATTTATATTTTCAAAACCGAAATCCAAAATTTATAACAATTCGGTTACAAAATATTAATTATCAAACAATTATATATATACATCAAATACAATAATTCAAAATGAATAACTTTAATTTCATGTCATTAACACAATAAAACAACAAATTAAGTTTAATAAATTTCAGAAGAAAAAAAAACTGACCAAAATTCAAATACAAATATTTGTATACTATATATATTCATCAATATCCAAACTAGAAAATCAAAAAAAAAAAAAAAACCTCACATCTCTGCTTTGCGAAACAATTTCAGATGGACTATACTACGCAAACTTAAGATGAACCAATCTCTTTGGACATGATTTTGTTGGATGAAAAGGTATACAATCACAATTATTGAAGATTTACATTTTTATTTGCATATATATATATATATATATAGATCAACTTTTTTTTTACATTTTTTGTTGTTGAAAACAAAATGTATTGAATTTTTTACGATGATCACCTCTAACATTATTTTACTTTAACTTACAGAAAACACCTTTGCAAGCAACAATCAAGAAAGAACATCTCGCGACTTTCAAAAATATGATACAAGAAGGTGATATATACAACATAACAAATCTGAAAATTTCACCGGATGATTCTTACAGACCTATCGTAGGAACAAAGTACCACAACTATTGTAAATAAAATCTAAGACCCACAATTTACCATTCAAAAACATTACTTCGATTTTACTTCCTTCAAATCACTACCACAAAGATTGAGAGATAAAGTCAATCTAACGGATAATAATTCTTTCAATACAAATTTTAATTTCTAAAATATCAAATATATATTATTTCGTATAACGATTTTTTTTTTATTGCAGGATGTTGGACATGAAGAACAAGTTTATGTTGTTGACAAGCCTACAAAAATACTCAGACTAGAAATCAAAATGCATGGGTAATAATTTTTAATATAAAATACAAAACAATTTAACTTCAAAACCTACTAACATTATTATAATTTCATTGTTAAATAACATTTAACATATTATTTATTTTTTGCTTTAATTTTTAGATGTGAAACTATCAAAGTTACTTTATGGGGGAACATAGTTGCTGATTTTCAAAACTTATTTGTTCATCACAAGCTACATGATGGTCCTAAGGTTGTTGCAATAACATCAACAACAGTTAAAAAATTTAGAGGTCTCAACATTAATATTAATTTCATTTTTTACTCAAAATTCTAATAAATTTCCTATTTTTTATATCGTAATTGTTAGGGCATATTCACTTCTTTATTGTCATTACATATGACTACTCAATCAACTCAACTTCAACAACAAGGATTTATAATAACCTAGACATACCTGAATTCAATATACATAAAAATTTACATTTCTATTGGATTTTCATATAATTGAAAATAATATCTACAATTTATATATAATTTTTCAAAAATATAGGAAAGGGTATTCACAATATTCACAATATGTGCAACTATCAATGACATTGATTACAAATTTGGATGGAATAACATTGGATGTGAAAATTATCTCACAAAACTAATTCAACAAGGCCAACAATACAATTGTCCCTCATGTGACATGACATCAAAGTACATGCACCAAGGTATCACATAAAATTTTACTTTCTCCACCATCATTTTGTTTAAATCATAACTATTACATGATTTTTTATAGGTTCAAGATTCAATTGAGAGTGTCAGATGAAACAGCAACAACAACATTTACTATGTTTGATAAAGAAACTCAAAAACTCCTGAACACTACAGCAACTCGACTTTTGGAGAAATTGGACAATATAGAAAGATCATCCACTCTACAAAATTTGTGTAACTACAAGCTCATTTTTGAAATAAGATTGTCAGATAAGAACTTGAAAGAAGGACCGCAAACATATACGATCACAAGAACTTTTGTCCCAACCAACATTTTCCTCGATCCAACAAATAGTATCCACATCAAACAGGTATAACATTTACACAATTTAAAACAAAAAAAATTTTGTTTTATGGAAAATTATTGTCATTTTATTCCTTCAAATAACTATGAAATAATAAACATATTTTTATGGACAATTAATGCCAGTGTATTCTCTTCCAATAACTAGGAATCCAAGTCACCGCAACCGTCAAGGTCCAACTCAAATGACAAAGAGGATGTAAAACAAAAAGGTAAAATATAAAGAAGTGCACTATAGAGATGAGGATAATGATAAGGACAACTATAGAGATGAAGTTA
The DNA here is from genome assembly GCF_000331145.2 of Cicer arietinum. Lineage (NCBI taxonomy): Eukaryota > Viridiplantae > Streptophyta > Magnoliopsida > Fabales > Fabaceae > Cicer > Cicer arietinum. The sequence goes on from NC_021164.2 coordinate 211,900, forward strand.
CAATCAAGACAACAGTTGCAACAACAACAAAAAGATTATGGTCGAGAATATTACATCATCTGAGGAAGAGCCCAACCTTCTGCGTACCTTAAGCGGAACAAAAAAGAAGAAACCAAAAGAAAAACAATCGGAAAGTGTAATGAAATTGATCAAACAAAAAATGTAACACCCCAAATTTTATAATAAATTATTTCATTAATTAAATAGAATTTTAAATAATTGATTTAGTGTTAAAATTATTTTAAAATATATGTTGATTAATTTTGGAATTAATTTTCTTTATATAGGGCCTTTCTATGATCTACTAATTACATATTAGACTAAATGCGTGATATAAATAAAAAATATTATATTATTTTATATATTTTTATAAAAATAATACTATTTTAGTGTAATAATTTAAATAATAAGATTTTAGACAATTTAACGTGTATATGCATGTATCTAGTAAATGTGATATTTTTTTGTGAGTTTGAATGATGTTAAGTGTACACATAGTTATACTTCAATTTTTTCTAACTGGTTTATATTTTTAGTTATTTAGTTGATAAATAATCATCTTGAGATGCTAGTACAATTGCAATTGATTTCCTATATTTTTATATCTTTGTTATGATACTATGATTTTATATATATATTTATTATAATTTAGTAATTAATATAAAGTTTATATGTTATATTTATTTGTTTTATAATTTTGAATACTCTCTGATGGTAGTATTTTAATGTGAGTATTTGGATGAAAAAAATATGTAATCATAGTAATTATTTTAAATATGAGAGTCTTGGTTATTAATGTATTTTAAAAGATTAATTATTTTAATCACTTTATTTTATAAAATATTAGTTTCAAAATATTAGTAATATTTTAGTAATGGAATTTTATTAAAAAAATAATGTATTAAAGAAATTAAATTTTGAATATGAGAATTTTGAGTATTAAAGTATTTTAAAAGATTAATAAAATAAGTTATTTTATTTTATATGATATTAGTTTTGAAATATTAGTAATATTTTAGAAATTAAATTGTGTTTAATATATATTTATATATATATTAATAAAAATTAGTTTTGCTAATTGTTGGTTTTATTTTGAAAATAAAAAATAAAAGAAATGAGTAGAATGTGTTTTATGGATTAACTCCAACTAAAATCCAATTATTAATAATAATAGTAATAATAATGATAATAAT
>NC_021164.2:213188-214498 GCF_000331145.2 Cicer arietinum
TCGTAGACTAGCATCCGCCTCCATTCTTATATCTTCTTGACCTTCTCTCTTCAATTATAACCATTATACCAAGTTTCGTGTAAAACCGAGACCACATTTGTGATCGTTGTGATCTTCTCTTTCATTTCCAACTTGAATCGCAAACTTCTCCATCTTTGGATCAAGATTTCAGCCACCACGACTATCACAAACGAAAACTAAGACCATATTTGGACTCCATGAAACACCCTCTTCTGTTACCTATGCTCGAAATCGCCAATCGTTACGTTTTAAAAAATGGGTTTCCACCATTGTCGCGGCTGTGTTGCCAAACTCCGGCCAACACGTTCATCATCTTGAAAAACTGACATCATTTTTGGATTCCTCTCGTCGAAACCTTCAAGAAGCACTACTCATTTGTGTGTTTCGGTGAAGTTGATGCCGGACCCTGTCGGCGCCCCAGTACGTCGGTGAGACCTTTTCTAATAACATGTTTCACGACGTTTTAAATATGTTTCTTCGCCTAATATTTTTATTAATTATATAATGCTGACTTTTATGCCTCGGGAAAATTATCAGCCATGTTTCATTGACTCTGCAAATTGTCGATGCTTTTGGACTCGTTTGGACGTGTTGTCGACATCTCATGGTTGCTGAAAATCATTATGGTCCTTCTATCTTATGAAAGCGTCAAATTGAGGTATGGGGTGAGAGTGAGTTCGAATGCATGAGTATAAATTAAGTGAGATGAACGGGAATACCGTATTTCCCACAATTCATTCGGGGCTCGCTACGTATGGCAGAAGCCCTTTGAGTAATAATTGACTAATGAGCAAACTTGAATTTTGTGAGGTTAAAATATGAATTAGAAACTTTTATAGGATGTTGTTTGATTTGATTTTTGAAGATCGTGTGATAGTTGAATTATTGTAGAATTGTGTATTTGATTCATTCTGTGTTTTGTTTATATCTATCCTTGATACTGATATATGATATAAAATGTGATGAATTGTAATTATTTGCCTTGCAATTGATGTGGTGTGTGTGAATGGTCTAGTATTATTATTATTATATGTGAGTGTAGACCCTTTATTGTTAGAGATGACGTATCATGATGATAAATTCTGAATGTAATGTATGACTACGGAAATCTGCAATGACGATGTGTGCTCCCTGACTTGTGATATTACCACCATGATGAATATCATGAAATGCGTATTGTGTTTAATTGAATAGTGACGAATTCGACCCGTGCCAATGATGGTTCTCTTAATGGAGAAAGTAACCTAGGACAACGAGGGGAGAAAGTAGTTGTTGATAATTTTTGAAGT
>NC_021164.2:218493-219950 GCF_000331145.2 Cicer arietinum
TTGAATTATGGATTATACTTAATTGGTTTTCTAAGTTAAATAAACATGACTGCTAGCTATTTTTGCAGAGGAATAGTTATAATTCACATAAGCTGCGATTGAGTTCTTATTGATGCTATTTTTAAATTATTGCCTTATATTTTAGCTGTTGAGTTGAGCGCAAAGTATTATTTTCATTGTTTGATGAATATGATTAAACAACAATAAATTTTAATTGTTGAGTGGTGTGTTTATTATAAGTATTTTTGTCCATGTACTAGTTACCAATTTTTTTTTCTTATAGAAAAAAAAAACTTGTGAAGTTAAAAGGAGTTTAACTGTGTTGAGAGAGGTGAGAGACGTGACGACGTCTTCCCACACTACGACCGCGTTAAAAGTCTTTTAATCATCTATGTTTGGACTCAATATTTTTAGTTATTCTTACCTTGAGTACTTGACTACATGAGTAGAAGGGATTGATCAACCCGACGACCCTTTGTCAGTACTAATATATGAGGCAATATGCTTATCATTGACTTTTTGTTGCCTCTGCTAATTTGGTTATAATGTATGTTGTTCTAAATTATTTTAATTATAAATTACAAATAGCATACACTACAAATGTTGATTAGTTAAAAAGAAAAGAAAAAAAAAATTGTGTGTCAGGAATACGTGAAAAATAAATTATGTCTCCTAATATGGTTTTGTACATTTGTTCTTGTTTTAAAGTGACTACATGTTATTGAGTTGTTATGCAGTTCAGTTTATAATTCTTTAAGGTGTGAATTTTTTTAAATGTTCTCTATAAGCCTAACTTTTATTAAATTTGTATAGTAATTGTTGTTAGGATTTAAATATTCGTTTAGGAGAGTCAGATAAATAGAGCATTATTTAAAAAGTTAATTGAATTTTATAACGTGTTTAAATTTTTTTCGTTCATTCAACTTAAAATAGTAAGTTGTTATCGACTAATTCTATGAGCTCTCCCTCCTCTATAAATTATAGCGAGTAATTGTGGTATTTCTTTAATGATTGAAACATTATATGTGATATGTGTTTAAATGATTCATTGTCATATAACAAGTGAATTCATTGAGGGTGCTTAATTATGTATTAGTTTGTCTATTGTTCACCATAAATTTCGAGGACGAAATTTCTTTAACGAGGGGAGAATTGTAACACCCCAAATTTTATAATAAATTATTTCATTAATTAAATAGAATTTTAAATAATTGATTTAGTGTTAAAATTATTTTAAAATATATGTTAATTAATTTTGAAATTAATTTTCTTTATATAGGGCCTTTCTATGATCTACTGATTACATATTAGACTAAATGCGTGATATAAATAACAAATATTATATTATTTTATATATTTTTATAAAAATAATACTATTTTAGTGTAATAATTTAAATAATAAGATTTTAGACAATTTAACGTGTATATGCATGTATCTAGTAAATGTGATATTTTTT
>NC_021164.2:222001-254421 GCF_000331145.2 Cicer arietinum
CAACTCAACTTTTGGAGAAATTGGACAATATAGAAAGACCATCCACTCTAAAAAATTTGTGTAACCGCAAGCACATTTTTGAAATACAGTTGTCAAATAAGAACTTGAAAGAAGGATCGCAAACATATACGATCACAAGAACTTTTGTCCCGGCCAACATTTTCCTCGATCCAACAAATAGTATCCACATCAAACAGGTATAACATTTATACAATTTAAAACAAAAAACATTTTTTTTATGGAAAATTATTGTCATTTTATTCCTTCAAATAACTATGAAATAATAAACACATTTTTATGCACAATTAATGCCATTGTATTCTCTTCCAATAACTAGGAACTCAAGTCACCGCAGCCATCAAAGTCCAACTTAAATGACAAAGAGGATATAAAACAAAAAGGTAAAATACATAAAGAAGTGCACTACAGTGATGAGGATAATGATAAGGACAACGATGACAACCAGTTATCCAAAGGAAAAATCAAGGTAGAACAAAGCAATAAAAACATTCAAATATCATCTTCAGATGAAGATACAATAAAAACAACAATTACAAAAAAAAAAAAAAAGATTATGGTATAGAATATTACATTATCTAACGAAGAGTTCATCCTTCTACATACCTTAAGGGGAACAAAAAAGAAGAACCAAAAGAAAAACAATCGGGAAGTGTAATGAAATTGATCAAACAAAAAAAAAACCAAAAAAAGTGGAAAAAGTGGAAAAATTTAAAATCGCTTATTATGAATGTATTTCCAAATATTTCACTTTAGCGAATCTCTTTAAAACTAGTGCATTTTACCTTTTTACTTCAATTTGGGTTCAGGGTGTTACAAAAAAAACCAAAAAAAGTGAAAAAAAATTAAAATCGCTTATTATGAACGTATTTTCAAATATTTCACTTTAATAATTTTTAATTTCAACAATAAAGTAGTACTTTTTGTAACTCAATTTCAATTATCAAATACATTACTTATATTCTACAAATTACATTGGTACAATCTATTATATATCTATTATAATATATTAAAAAAAAAATAACTCCAACACCATATGTTGAAATGTCATGGATGGAGATATGATTTGTTAATCTTTTTTGCTACTTTTTATTTTCCACAAATTATATACACAATCTATTATCTTTTACTATTTCTCCTAATTAGATATTATTTTATAACGTCTATTCAATATTTCCTAAATTAATCTCATTATTATTTCATAATGTCACTTTATTATTTCATAACGTCTACTCAACATTTTCTAAATTAATCCTACATTATATAATTATAAACATCTTTTCAGAATATATAATATTGAATTTAATAATATTAAAAATTTCTTAAAATTCTTTTGAATTAATTTCATATTAATTTTTTAAAAATCTTTGACAATTGGCACATGAAATTTCATATTAATTTTTTAAAAAATACACTTATATTAATTAAATTAAAACAATTTAAATTTAAACCCCACAGGTCATATTCTAGTATTATTTTAATTTGATTCAAGCCATACGTTTTCTTACACATCTCGTTGATTATTTTATCGTCTCAAATTTTGCTTATCTCTTCCTCCTTTGACAAATTTTTTTCTCTAGTTATTAAATATGAACATCAAGACAATTTTCCTTATCTAGATGAACCTTCAGGTCCAAGCAAGAGAATAATGTTAATGCACTTTCACCCTTTAGCGGACCACAAGGCCCAAGCAAGAGAATAATGTTTATGCACTTTCACCCCTCCAATCCTTAAGGTCCATTTCTTAACCAAATTTGACTTATTGCTCACTTGATTATGCTTCCATAGAATATTCATGTCCATTCATGATTTTCCATTTGCAACATTCTCATTCCTTATATTGTAGGTGAATAAAAGGAAAGAAAATATTAAATTAACTACACATAATGATGGTCTCTAATACCAAACACAACAAATAAAATTATCACATATAATTTGCTCCAACCATAGATACTGTGAAAAAAATATATTCAGAAGCATGATCCATTCTGAATCACTAAATGATATCTTCAATAATGCTTCCACTATAATAAAATCAGAGCTTTAGGTGAAATCAACCAAGTCTTATTGTATGTTCGGATGGAGGGTTTTGGAGATGAGGAGAGTGGAGAGTGGAGGGCATACTTTTCTCTTTTAAATTACAAAGTGTTTTTTTTTTAAGTCAATTAAGTGTCATTGAAGTATTATGTGATCATTTATCATGTTGTTTTTGAATTTTTTGTATTATTTTTTTATGTACTCCTAGTCTACATCATGAGTAGTAAATGGTACTACATGCACAAGAAGTAGAGGTGAAGGTTCATTGCATTGTCATATATTTTCCTTTCTATACGAGGAATGTGATATATGTGATCTTTTGATTATATATATATATATCTGCTACTGGCTATTATACCCATGGATGGAGAATTATTCTCTCATCCATGTTTTGATTCTTCTAAACTCTTGTTGATATGTTGCTTTATACTTAATAGAGTTGTAAGGCTATCATATTATGACATTGGGATTGAGGCTAATAAATTTGATTTTTATTATTTCATTAGTAAGTACATCTATTTATTTACGAGAAAGATTGTATGGTTTTAAGCAGCCAAAAAAAAAATTCATTTTTGATTTATGATTTGGTATTATCATATATGATATCTTTTACTTTTTGAAATTTTCTTAGTCTATTTGGTTGCTACCATTTACCAAACAAAATATAAAATAAACTCTAAATTTTCACACACAATATATATAGAATAAAATATTTTAGAGTTTAGAGTGTCAAAAACAAACATATTTTGGTATAAAAGATATTTCCTCCGGTAACTATGGTACATCAAGATCTGATTGATCTTGAATATCATGAGGTGTTGCTCTTCACACATCCCAACAAATCTCTCGTTGGGATGCGTAGACACACTACTTCACTTTCACTTAGGCTTGGACAAAAAGTCAATTGGTCAATATTTTCCCCACTCCAAAAAAAGACAAGTTGTATGTGAGAGTTTTCCTTCATATACTACTAGAAAAAACGCTTTTAGAGACCAATTTTTCGGTCACTAAGTGGAGAAAATTGATCACTAAATCCAATAGCGACCGATTGAGTAATTAACAATCATACTTCCTAAGCACATGTATACACTTGTATTTTCATAGATAGTATGCAATTTAATATGTTGTTCCAGAATTACAGAATGATTCGTTGCAAAATGCCTATACAGAACAAAACATAATGAAAAAATTATCTTTTCAAAAATCGAATACTCAACCTTATATCTTGTACAGGAAAATTGCTCAACATCCTTGCTATTTCAGAATTACAGAATGCCTATATAGAATGAAACATAATCAAAAAATTAGAAAATTAGAAATTACCAGCATAAGTAAACAAATTGAGTAACATGTGTTTGCCTTAAGTGGTGGTCAATCTTTTTCCTTTTATGTATTCTTCAAGTGATTTTGAAAATTGGAAAATAAGAATACTCTATGTTTTCTAATGCATTTGTTATTATTTTATGTCTTTGCTTATAGGGTGAACCGAGCTTCCATTTGTTTGGGTTCATAATATGTGTTGCAGCAACAGCGGTACGAGCCCTCAAATCAGTGTTACGGGGAATTTTGCTTTCATCTGAAGGGTATGTACTACGAATAAGGAACATGCTATTTACCTCATTCTTTGTTTTCTTCTGTAGCAGTTGTAGTTTCAATGAAGGGGGTTCTCCTTTTGCAATTGTCTAGAAATAGCTCATGGTACAAAGTTCAAGGCATATTGAGGAATTTCTAATAGTCATTTATTCTTTGAAGAAAGAATTGTAGAATTGGAGGATCTCTACTCATTTGTTATTTACAATGCTTACATTTGTTTATTGATGAGAAAATTCGTATTTTTGATTGTAGTCTAAAGTTCCTAATCAGCTATTGTATTTTTTATGGTTTGTTGAGACAGACATTCTCCTATTCAAAACTAGAAATTATTGTAGTAATTATTTGTTGTTGTGTATGTATCTTTGGAATGCTTTATTTATGCTTTAAATAATTTATAATAAATGTTTTAGCATTAACTTCTGAAGAAAATAATTTGTCCAGAACTCAAGCTAATTTAAACATATGAAGTTTCTCTTTGTTTTTATTTTGGGCAAAGTAAGGTAGACAAACAAACTTGAAGGTGTCAGCAACTCTTAAAATGAGTTCATAATTTTTTAGACAATGAAATTTGATAATACAAATTAAAATTGAAATTATCACAAATCAATCAGGAAACATGATTAGAATCAGAAATCACAAATGCAACTCTATTATAAAAGAAGAAAAGGCAGAATAAGACATGACTGAAAATTCTTTATGAAAGTGTTTGTCCCTTTGAGGAGTTGCTCAAAATAACGAGGCTTACATTAAAGTCATCTGTCATATGGGTTTCAATGTAACTATACTAACATTTTCTTATTTTCTACAATTGCATTAGATGTTTGTTAGATTTTCACAATTAAGAAATTTTATTAGATGTTTGTTAGGTTTTCATAATTAAGAAACTATTTGATATGACATATAGCTCACCAAAGTTGCCTTGTTTGTTTTATAGTCATCATTTTTGGCAGGCATATAGCAAAAAATTGAGGTACTCGTCTATTATATATATTTAAAATAAACTCTCGTGCCACATCATAGTAATTTCTTCCAGATATGCAAACATATCACACCTCAGCAAAAAAGCTGATGTGTATGCCTTAGAGAGATATTTCTACTTAGTTTCTAAATAATTTTTCTTATTTTAGTCTCTCTAATCCCTAATTTTTTTAATGACTTCCCCCAACAATTTCTTCTTCCCTCTTGTGTACGTCCCAATCATTCACCATCCTTGCTAAATCATGCAAAATTATTTGTTCCTATGCAATAATTCTTCGAAATCGCCGACTCTACTCCAAAAATACCCTGAAAGAGGTATAGGTTGGTTCGTTGGAACAAAAAAATTCCCTCTTTTTGTCCATTTTTGATTTTGCTGCCATAAATTCAAGTATGTTCTATGCAATCTTTGAAATCAATCTAGCTCATAGTGATTTAATGCTATATATAATTTCTTACATGAAACTCTATCACTGCAACTATCTAGGAAATTCAAGTTGGGATGGGACCAACCAGCTGGCAAACTTCGCTACCCATCATACCAGAGCAAAATGGCACAAGGAAATTACTAGGAATTAGTGCTTTCCAATGCTATGACAAGGTATATTTATAGATCAATATTTTTTCCATCACCTTTCTAAACTATTTTCCTTATTTATTTGTTTTTAAGTGTCACTTTTCTTTGTGTGTCTCATATTGTTAGTTTTACTTCAATATAGTATATGTTGAGTAGCTTACAAATTGCAATTGAAAAAGTTTGACTCAATAATTTTAATCATGTTTAAAAGATACGTGTCATTAAATTGGATCAAGTAAATTAGATCATTTTAATCATCGATCATTGTGCTAATTGTGAAATTTTTTATTTTAAATCGGATATATTACAATTTTAATTTACAAACATTCAAACTATTATTAATATTGACAGAGAAATAATTTATTTGTTTTTAAGTGTCACTTTGCTTTGTGTGTCTCATATTCTTAGTTTTACTTCAATGTAGTATATGTTGAGTAGCTTACAAATTGTAGTTGAAAATTTTTGACTCAAATGATTTTAATCATGTTTAAAAGATATGTGTCATTGAATTGAATCAAGTAAATTAGATCATTTTAAATTTCAGAAGACAAATCTGCATGTATTGTGGAAATTTTTCAAATGTTACAATTAATGACTTTGATCATTTTAATTATCGATCTTTGTGCTAATTGTGAAATTTTTTATATTAAATCGATATATTAGAATTTTAATTTACAAGCATTCAAACTATTATTAATATTGACAAAGGAATCGTAATAATTGACGTTTTGGTTACAAAATATTAATTGTCAAACAATTATAAGTATACAAATAATTACAAATGAATTACTTGAATTTCATCTATTATAAATATTTAAATATTTATATTTGATTTTCTACTTTGAATATTGGTAAATATATATAATAGGCTAAATTACATATGTGGTCCCTTAACTTAATTTCAGGTAACGTTTTGGTCCTTTATCTTTTTTTTTCCCGACTTGGTCCTTTATTTTAATTTTAAGTGACAATTTGATATTTTATGTTTTAAAATTTCAACAATGTTATCCTTTTTTATACAAAAATTCAAACAAAACTCATAAAATTAATTATATTCTTCGATATAATACAAATTTCATCAAATTCGTAACGCAAATCTTCAAATAAACTTATATTTTCATACTTTATTTGAAATTGTTAGGAATAAAGGACGAAATCGGGAAGAAAAAAAAAAGATAAAGGACTAAAACGTTAACTGAAATTAAGTTAAGGGACCTATATTTAGCCTATATAATATATAAATATTTAGAAATGATGGACAAAATCATGTCTCTTTGAATTTTAGTCAGTTTTATTTTACAGAAACTAATTAAATATAATTTGTTGTTTTATAGTGTTAATTGACATAAAATTAAAGTAATTTATTTGTAATTATTTGTATTTGATGTATACTTGTAATTGTTTGACAATTAATATTTTGTAACCGAATTGTTATAAATTTTAGATTTCGGTTTTGAAATCAAAATATTAATGATTATGATTACTCAATTAATATTAATAATAGTTTGAATGTTTATAAATTAAAATTATAATAGATCCGATTTAAAGTTAAAAAAATTCACAATTAACACAAAGATCGATGAGTAAAATGATCGAGTGAGAGAATAAAAAATATTTGTATTTGATTTTCTACTTTGATTATTGATAAATATGCATAGTATATAAATATTTATAAATTATTGACAAAATCATATCTCTTTGAATTTTGGTCAGTTTTATTTTATTGAAATTAATTAAATTAAATTTATTATTTTATAGTGTTAGTTGACATGAAATTAAAGTAATTCATTTGTAATTATTTGTATTTGATGTATACTTATAATTATTTGACAATTAATATTTTATAACCGAATTGTTATAAATTTTGAATTTTAGTTTTGAAATCAAAATATTAATGATTATGATTACTCTATTAATATTAATAATAGTTTGAATTTTTGTAAATTAAAATTTTAATATATCCGATTTAAAATACAAAAATTCACGATTACCATAAAGATCGATGATTAAAATGATCGAGTGAGAGAATACAAAATATTCGTATTTCATTTTCTACTTTTAATATTGGTAAATATATAGTATATAAATATTTAGAAATGATGGACAAAGTCATGTCTCTTTAATTTTTGGTTAGTTTTATTTTATTGAAATTAATTAAATTTGATTTGTTATTTTATAGTATTAATTGACATGAAATTAAAATAATTTATTTGCAATTATTTATATTTGATGTATACTTGTTTGACAGTTAATATTTTATAACTGAATTGTTATAAATTTTGAATTTCGGTTTTGAAACCAAAACGTTAATGATTATGATTACTCTAATAATATTAATAAAAGTTTGAATGTTTGTAAACTAAAATTCTAATATATCCTAGTTAAAATAAAAAATTTCATAATTACCACATAGATCAATGATTAAAATGATCGGGTGAGAGAAAAAAAAATTATATTTGATTTTCATTGTTGAATATTGATAAATATATATAATATATAAATATTTAAAAATGATGGACAAAGTTATGTCTTTTGAATTTTGGTCAGTTTTATTTTACTGAAATTATTTAAATTAAATTTATTGTTTTATAGTGTTAATTGACATGAAATTAAAGTAATTCATTTGCAATTATTTGTAGTTGATGTATAGTTATAATTATTTGACGATTAATATTTTGTAATTGTTATAAATTTTGGATTTCGGTTTGAAACCAAAATGTTAATCATTATGATTACTCTATTAATATTAATAATAATTTGAATGTTTGTAAATTAAAATTCTAATATATCCGATTTAAAATTAAAATTTTCACAATTACCATAAAGATGGATCATTAAAATGATGTATTGAGACAACAAAAAAGTAATAAAGTAAAATACAAGGTGAATGTATTTCCAACTATTTCACTTTAATCATTTTTAGTTTCAACAATAAAATAATATATTTTATAACTCAATTGTATATCAATTGAGTCTATCTCTTAATTTCAATTATCAAATACATTACTTCAACATTTGACATATCTATCGATCTCAATATTAATGTTACTTTATTTATTTAAGTCATTCGTCTAAATTGCTACTTCTCTTCTATGAATTATATTAGTACAATTGTATATATATTATTGATATAAATACTAAATTATAACAAAAAACTTCATATTATATTTTTTTTAAATTCACTTAAATTAAATAAATAAAAATATACCCGCACAAGGTACGGGTTAGCATCTAGTATATATAAATTGAGGTACTCATATATACCGAAAAGGAACCTAGAGATGTACATATATATATAAGTTACAATCAATTTTTAAAAAAAGAGGTATAAGACCAAAGATAAGAAAGTGGCACAGTATCTTTAAACTCACTCACACTATCAAAGTTAACATTTAGTAATAAAACCATAAAAAAAAATGACTATTGATAATAGTTTTGGTGCAAATTGGCATTACAAAAATTGCAGGAATCTATCTCAACTAATAAGTGGAATACAAGTCATTAACACTCCAATACCGCAAACAATGAAGGATAATTAAAAAATTAGAAAATAAATTCCTTATCTTCTAGTTCACAATAGCCGACGAGACGACAAACAACAAGGCTTCATGTCGCAGTTGCAGTTTAACGGTTTAAGAGAACCGGTTGGCTTCACGTCGTAGTTGCGGAGGTTGATTGAGAGGGGTTTAGCAACAAAGGATGGTTTCATGATGAATGGCGGTGAGAGGAACTGATTAAAGGTTGAGTTTTTGGGTAGAGAAGGAAAGGGTGACGTTGTGGGTTGAGAAAGAAAAGGATTTTAGGTTTTCTGTAAATTGAAAAGGAAGGAAAGAAATGGGTTTTAGGTTTCGTGATGAATGGCCGATTTCATACTTCTCTTTCTTATATATTTTTTTAATTAGTTTTTACATAATTATTTTTTCTTTACATTTTTTTCTCACATTTTAATAACTATTTCACATTTTTCTTTTTTCATTAATAAAGAAAACTAAATTATGTAACTAAAAAATAGTTAGCGACTGAAAATTTTGGTTGCTAAACTTTAGTTTCTATTTCAGTCTCTAAATTTTATTAGCGACTGATTTAGTGACGAAATAATATTTAGTTTCAAGATTCAAACTTTCAGTCTCTATTTCGGTCGCTAGTGTTAAAGGAAAATTTTCTATTAGTGATAATTAGCGACTGCATTTTTTGTCGCTAAAATTCAGTTGTTATTTCAGTCTCTAAATTTCATTAGCGACTGATTTAGTGATGAAAAAATATTTAGTTTATAAGTTCAAAAATACGGTCTCTATTTCGGTCGCCAGTGTGACTGAAAATATTCAGTCTCTAAATTGGTCACTATAGACAAAATTCTAGTAGTGATACCATTGGAATGATTCTCATATGCCTTGAGAGACATCATTTCCTTGTTTTTTGGGTTGGCTCACGTCCGGAGAAACGAGGATTGGCCGCAAGAACATGGAATTATATGACAAATAAAGTCAGACACTTAGCTAAATTTGCACACAAAAGGAATGTGGGTGAGGCTTTCTTAACTTTAGGTTTTGTGGTGTAATTTTTTTTAACGTTATAAACAAAGATTTAAAAATATCACTAAAAATATATTGACTTAATAGTAGAGACTAAAATTAATTGGAAGATAATTTTGTAGGCACTAAAATGTGTCATTGTTTTTATTGGGACAAAAAATGGAATTACAAAATTTTATAAAGACTAAAATATATTTAATAATTTTATTATAACATCTAATCAACTTATTAAATATAATTTTAAAGTTTCTTAAAAAAATAAATCAAAATAACTCTATTATATTTACTACATATGTTTAATTTAAACCTATATACAACTACTTTTTAGGATATATATATACTTTTGAACAGAAAAACTATTAACTTCTTTCAAAGAAAAAATTATCACTCTTCGCTTAAATTGTCAAAAAAGAAATAGATTATGCTATGTTGAGATTTAAAAATTAAATTACTTATTTTAAATGCATAATGAAGTTTCTAAATACAATTCGAAGCCTATTTCACATTAAGTTCTAAGCACGCTAATATGCAAAGTAAATAGACCGAATCTTATAAATAATTTGTGTATCTTTGTTTTTAAAATCTGAAAATACATAATGGGAAAAAAATTAATAAAAATTAAAATAATTCTCTATTTATTTTATTTTAATTTTATTTTTAAAGGATGATTTGATTTTAACTTTAATTTTGATTTTGTTTTTAAATGATGATTTGATTTGATTTTAAATCAAATTAATCCATCGTTTAAAAATAAAATTTAAAGAATCAGACTAATATATATATTTTAAATTTTTTACTTTATTTGATTTTGATTTTTTCTTAAACGATGATTGGATTTGATTTTGATAAAGTAAAATAAAATTATATTTAATTTGATGGCTATATATATACTCCTCATACTGTTATAGTGTATCAACATCTAAACTTGTACAATTTTCACAATTCTATTAAAAAAATGGACCGAAGGATGAGGTTTTGGGATGTTGCACTAATAGTAATGGTATGCATGAGTGTAACAGTGACAAAGTCAAACGGTGCGCGTCCTTTGAACAACCAACTTCAAGAAGGGACAGGGGTAAAATGGGCTTTCCTAGTTGCTGGTTCTAGAGGTTATGGAAATTATAGGCACCAAGCTGATGTATGTCATGCCTATCAAGTATTAAAAAGTGGGGGTCTTAAAGATGAAAATATCATTGTTATGATGTATGATGATATCGCCGATAATGTAGAAAATCCATTCCGTGGCACTATAATTAATCAACCAGATGGGCCAGATGTTTATCAGGGGGTTCCAAAGGTACATGTTTCTTTGTATATTTTTTTATCAAAATTGAAAGGAAAAATTTTCCATGTACCTCCATTTTTATACCTATACCCCATAATTTTTTGAAAATGACAATTATGCCCTTATTAATTCAAAGATTTTTTTTTTTTTTATAATTTCATCATTTCCGGAACTACAAAAAAGATTTCCGGTACACACTTTATTTCCGGAAAACTTTTTTTCAAGTTTTCCGGTACAGAAAGTTGTTACCGGGAAACTTTAAAAAAGATTTTCGGTACAGAAGTGAAAAATTGTAGTACCGGAAAACTTCATTCCAAAGATTTCCGGTACACACCATTTTTTAATTTTTTTTTTATTTTATTATTTTTATAAATGATAATACATTAGTCAATAATTAATGCATCATAAATATTAATTAACACATATAAATATACCATAAATAATTAATAATTAATACACCATTCAATAATTAATACACTATTAATATACCATAATAATTCATAATTAATACACCATAATTAATGATTAATACTCATTTCCATAACAAGATCTATAAATTAGTTAAAATCAAATAAATACTAATTTAATAAAAAAAATAAAACAAAAAAATTATTTTAAAAAATATTTTAAAAAAAATCAAACAACTACCGGAAAACATGTGGATGAAGTTTTTCGGTGGTTTCCGGAAATGTTACGTTGAAGTGGTTTCCGGAAATGTTACGTTGAAGTTTTCCGGAAATGATGTTCTGTACCGGAAAACTTTTTTCAAGTTTTTCGGAATGAAAGTTGTGTACCGGAAAACTTGAAAGAAGTTTTCCGGAAATTTTTTTTTGCTTGTTATTTCTGTTCCGGAAATGTTAAATGAAGAAATTAAAAAAAAAAATTTATATATATATGAGGGTATTTTAGTATTTTTCCTTTACTTTTGAGGGTATAGGGATAAATGAGTGGGTACAAGGGGAAATTTTCAATTGAAAGTAATTCAATGTGAGTGTACTAAATTTCTTTCAAATTAATTTAGCAATTATATGAAGTTAGTCCTTTTTTTTGACAAAATTTATTTTTATTTAATAACTGAATTTGTTACATTTATATTCTACAAAAGATTAAAGAGTGAAATTGAAATATGTTCCTTTTTTATTCTATTTTATATTTATTTATTTTTAAAATTGAAAAAATTTATCAGGATTATACAGGAACGGATGCAAATATGTTCAATTTTTACGCAGTGCTTAGAGGCGACAAAAGTGCTACTGATGGAGGTAGCGGTAAGGTACTCAGTAGTAAGCCAGAAGATACCGTATTCATTTTCATTGTTAGTCATGGTAACAAAGGGATAATGGGTTAGTAACATCTATTCATTTTCCTATAATTTGCAATGCATATGATTAATAATTACCTTTTATTTTATATGTAATATTTTATTAATTTTCTGTAATAATAACATTCCTATGTAATTCTTGTTCTCAATCATGGTTTTTATTACTTGCATGTATTTGTGTCTATGAAAACTACTTATATATCGTATCATTGATCACCATTACATAAATTTATTAAAAATATCTTTTATAACTTAGCTAATTATATTTTATTGCTCTACTTATATTTTTTTTTAGTATTTCATTGTTTTAGAGGAAACATGTTTTAGATAATACATTTGATTCAAATTATACTCTCAAGACGAATAATTTGGTAGATTTTTGTGGATAGGAGATAGGGATGAGAATAGGCTAAGACGTCCGTTATGGGTCTATGGTCAGATGCGGGCTTATAAAAAAACTATTAGGTCTGACAGGCCGGCCTATAAATATGTTTATTATTTATTAATATTATTTATTATTTTAAATTCTATCAATTAGACAATTACTCAGTAAACATTTCATATTCAGTAGTTGTTCCATATTCGGTAGCATTCCATATTTGGTGGCGTTCAATTAGTCAATCACTCAGTAGTCTTCCATATTTGTTTAAGAGGTAATAATGAGTGTGTTTGTTTCAGAAAAAAAAAATAAAAAAAATAACTATTATTTAACACAAAATTATTTTTTAGGGTTTAAAGAATTTTTGTTTCATATTTTTTAAAAATTATTTTAAATACACTTTTAAATAGACTTTCAGGTAAGACCAAACTTTTAAAAAGGTTAAACCAGACCGAAAAAAACATATAATAAGTCGTGGGTCAGACTTAGGTCTTTCAAAATCTGGTCTGGTCTATTCTCACCCCTAATAGGAGAACATCCACTCTCTACTTCTCATAGGCGTAGTATATGTTACCTCTCTACGTCTTGATATTTGGAATATTTATTTTTTGTAATGTAAGTTTATAGCATTTATTAATTATGATACATAGTTTATTTTATTTATTTTATTTTTTAATGCATATGTTTATAAAGAAAAACATTTGAGATGGTAATTCACTGATAAACGCTCAGACTTATAACTTTAAGGTATAGAGTTAAAAATTATAAGGAATTATTTTTATTGATGGGAAAAATATTATTATTTGATCAGGATTGCCAGATGACAACATAATATATGCCGACATGCTCGTAGATTCATTGAAAATCAATTACAAAAAAATGGTATGTTTCCTTGAATATTTTTAACACGGCTAACTCCATTGGTTTTTCTTGTTTTATTTCAATCAATTCTAATCACGGTAAAATTCATTTAATCTATATTTAAAATAACTAAAATCAAATATTCTATATATTGCAAATATCAATTTCAAAGTGAACAATATTTGTAAATAATAAAAAAATATACCAAGATCAAAATAAATAAAAATAATTTATGTTTATACCAAACAAATACTTTTAATTGAAGTTCGTCAATGCATTGATTGTTTTATTTAATTTAATGGAATAAAGGTGATATACATAGAATCATGTAAGGCTGGGAGCATGTTGGAAGGGCTTCTTCAAGATGATGTAAATATTTATGCAACCACATCTTCCAGAGCAGATGAGGATAGCGCTGCATTTTACTGTCCACGTGGAATAATGCCTCCATCGCCTAAGTATACAACTTGTTTGGGTGATTTGTACAGTATTGCTTGGTTGGAATACAGGTATGGTTAGGTTATTCAATACTTTTTTTTTCTTTAATTTTTTTCCTATAGACCGAATAACAAACACCACATAAAAACTCACAATTCTCACTCTCAATAGTTTTTTTTAATTGCATTTTGAGATTTCCAGCGCTCTTAGGGACAAAACTAAGAGTTTGGGTATATGTATAAATATATTATACTATCCAAATAATCGTCAACAATCCTCCATATTTTATTGAACCCTTCTTTATAACATCACATATAAATAGATATTACATATTTTGGTTTTATTTATGAAACAGTGACCAATATGATAGGGCAAACAAAACTTTGCTTGACCAATATGATGTTGTAAGTCATTCAATCAACTATAGACATACATATGTGAACATACTATCAATTCAATATTAAATACTTGCAATTAATGTACAGACGTGGTTTAGAACACTTTTTACTGGTGAAGAGTATAGCGCTCACGTGATGCCATATGGAAATATAACTATGCACGATGATTTACTAGAAACATATTTTGGACGTGCTAAACCAATTGGAGCTAATGATAACTACCATTTCAATAGAACTACAACTCATGAGCATTCCAATAAACGATTTAATACGACAACAAGATTGGTCAGCCAACAAGATGCACATTTAAATTATCTGAAGCTTAAGGTTACTCTTATTTTGATCTCTTATTAAGATATGGATCCTTTATCGTTAGCTTTACGATGTAACCTATTGTAGAACATTAGATTATCCTTCTTAATCTTAAGATCTACAGCAGGATAACCTAATGGAATACAACAGGAAACACTGTAAAGTCGAATATAGAGTATTCAAAATTATCTTCTTGTGTGTATGTGTTAATATATAGGTTCAAGTACTACAAACATTCATAATATTTACCATTTTCTCTATTTGTTTAATTGAAATTTGAACATAAAATTTATTTCAATATTGAGAGGACAAATTTTTATGGATAATTTTAGTTGGAAAAGGCACCAGATGGTTCCCTGGATAAGTCAAAAGCTCAAATTGAGTTAGATGACGAAATTTCCCATAGAAAACATGATGACCAGAGTGTATATCTCATATGGAAACTTTTGTTTGGAGAAGACACAACCTCTACTATGATGGCAAATCTTCGTTCAGCCGGTCAACCTCTTGTCGATGATTGGGATTGTCTTAGAATGCTTGTAAGAAAAGTATTAATTGACTTTTATATATGCATTTATATTGCTTGTTTAATTGCTTGCTAACAAAATTTTATCATGCAGAAAAATACATATGAACATCATTGTGGTGTCTTATCACATTATGGATGGAAATACATGCAAGCCTTTGCTAACATGTGCAATAATGGCATTTCCAAGAAGCAAATGATTGCAGCAGCATCTCAAGTTTGTCCTAAGAAAAACAGTTAAACAGCTAGGAAGCTATCTTATGATTGGCTTGAGTTATTAGAAGTTAGTTAGTACAATTTTAGTTAGTTATAATTGTTTTACCTAAGCACACGAGTTTTATGTGCATTAAAAATAGCCATGTATTCTCTTGCAATTTGCTAATAAATACATCACATATACAAAACGAAAATGCAAGTTCAAAAAAACACATGGTGTTAGATTTATATTACTCAAGCCAATATAGTTTATAATGAACCTTAAGAGAATAAATATATATCCGGGAAAAAAAAATTCCATGTATAGAGTATTGTTCTGAAATTTCATTACATTTAAAGTAATTTAAATCAATAATCAAAGCAACAAACGACGTGGTTACCACTGAAAATCAAACACACATGCAACTAGATGTCTAGGGTCAATATTGCTTATATAACTGTTTGCTAACACAATTTTATCATGCAGAAAAAAACATATGAAGATCATTGTGGTGTCTTATCACATTATGGATGGAAATACATGCAAGTCTTTGCTAACATGTGCAATGATGGTATTTCCAAAAAACAAATGATTGCAGCATCATCTCAAGCTTGTCCTTTGAAGAAAGATGTTCCTTAAATTTTACGCATATTTTACGCATATCACTAAAATGACACTATGGTTTAATTGAGCAAAGTATAATTTTTATCAATATCGAAGTAATCCAATGTGATTGTGCAAATTTTCATGTCAATTCAAACAATCACTTTTTTTTTCAAATTAACTTAGCAATTATATTAAGTTCTTTTTTATTGGGGTACCCTTCTATGTTACAAAAAGATTACGAAGTGAAATTGAAATGTGTTCTTGTTTATCCTATTTTATATTTATTTATTTTTAAAAATAAAAATTTGTATCAGAATTATATAGGATACAATGCAACTCTAAAAAAAGTATACGCAATTCCTAAAGGCGACAGAGGTGTTGTTAAGGGTGATAATGGTAAGGTAAAACAAAATATTAAGAGCAAGAATGCATATACGGTTGTATTGTGCTAACGCATTGCATTTCTTGTTTTCTTCATTAAGGATTGCATGTTCTTTTATAGAGATCTTTTAGGTTTTTGACTATTGTCATAATTGCTAGAAATTATAATGAATCATGAAGTTTCATATTAAATCTTCTGAAACTTATTTGCCATTAAAACTTAATAAAAAAGAATCCTTGTAATGGATTCTCTATAGCTTGATATGGAGATACAAAGAGCAGAGGATGTGATATAAGAGCATATCCCAGACCTTCATACAAATAACGAATTCAGGGTGTTTAGCAGAGGATGTGCAAAAGCTTTGTCTTCTACGGAGCGTTGATCTTCATCAGAGCATTGACTTTCATCAAAGCATTGACTTTCATCAGAGCATACTTTACTAAACAAAGACAGACGATCAAATACTTGATGTTATTATCATAGGCAGACAATCAATTGCTTGTCAAGGTTATTAGAGGCATGCGATTAGAGCATTGTTTGTATTACTAGAATCACCAGACGCGCGTTTCAAGGCACGTTCACCAGACTTAAGATATGGAAATAAGAGTGGAGTTTTGGTGTTCCTTTAACTTAGTTCAATCATCAAATGCAACATAAGATCATACAAGATCAACTTGATTTGGGAACTCCACACTTAATCAAAATGTTAGTGCTTTAAATTGTTCCCACAAAATAATATTGTTATCATCCAAACAAGTAAGGGTCATAGTTCTTCAAACCAACTCTGTTCTAACATTCTCCGACTTTTTGATGATGACAAACATATATTTTTTTGAACAATTTTTAATTTTAATGGAGTAAACAACATAAAGTACTACAGCAAGGCTCCCCCTTAAAATATGCATGTTTAATTCGTAAGACTAAAAATATTCTCACTGAATAGTTTATAAGCGTTAGTAAATGAAATTAAAAAAATTGAGAGTCCTCTTAAAAGTAGTTCTTCAAAAATATAGCATCCCTTTTTTGCCATTAGACAAAAAGAGAAAAGAGGATTACAAAACCAATCAAACTAAATAGACAAAAAAAATTACAAGAAAGTAAATATGCGGATTTGTGTTTGACTAAGTTGATAATATTTTTATTATTTGATTAAACTCATTCAGACTTGATGATTTACTTTAAGTAGAAACAATAAATAAAGTATCAGACCCTTCAAAGCAGTCTTCACTCAGAAAAATAAAGTAGTCCCTTCACTCATAAATAAAGTAGTCCCTTCACTCAGAAAAATAAAGTAGTCCCTTCACTCAGAAAAATTTAATTCACTAATTCAACAACTTGAATTACAAAGTATCAGACCCTTCAAAGCAGTCTTCTCAACCAACCTAACAACCCCATGTTTTTTAGGAACACACACACCTTTACTCTATCAACAAAGTCTTATCCACACAATATGAAAACCTTTTTACATCTTGTATTCGAATACACATCAGTGTAGTCGAATACAGATCAATGTATTTTAGCCTCTGACTTAACTTGTATTCGACTACATATGGGTGTAGTCGAATACACTTGGCCACTGACTTAGCTTGTAGTCGACTACAGATGTGTGTAGTCGAATACACCATTTAACGTTTTGCTTCTGACTTAAGTTGTATTCGAATACAACATGGTGTATTCGAATACACTTATGCAAATTGTCAAAAATATGATTTTAAATGATTTGTTAATGTTGTTTTTGATTTTTGAAAACATGTTAAATGCATATGTAAATATGAATTGTTCTCAAGTATTTGAACTATTGATTTGTATCATATACCTTTATATTTACTCATTTATTATTTGGATTTGGAAGCTCATTCAAGATGGTTTGATCTTCTTTTTGATCTTGCTGCATTGTCCATAGTTGGTGGTCTTGTCGTCATCAAAAACATGTAGTTTACATTCTCCCCCTTTTTGATTATGACAAAATGTTGTTGTGAAGAGAGTGTGATGTTGAAATCTTTGCTCCCCCGTAATAGGTGCATACTCCCCCGTTGTATGTGATGATTTGAAAATTGTTTTTGAGTGCCTACAAGGTTTGAAATGCAACAACAACACCAAATTTTCTCCCCCTTTTGACATGATCAAAAAGAAGAAGAAAACAAAGAGACATACACGGTGCGAGTAAAGTCATACACAAAAGACATAGAAGGAAACAAGAATAGCAGTAATGGAAATTAAGTTAGAAGATCATAGAAGTGAATACATAATAAGTCCTGAAACGAGTAATACAAAACACACCAGAATTAAAACGACAAAGGAGTTCATAAAGCAAATATTACAATAACACAGAATACAAAAAGTTAACTTAGTACAAAATTTAAAGACTTAATCAAATTCTGTCGGAATGTGGAAATGATCAAGTTTGTCGGATAATTGACTAATGTCTTGAGATAGTGCGTCATGATTGCGAGCAATAGTAGTTTCAATAGTGGTGAAGCGAGTGTCGATAGAGGTGGTCAACTTGTCGAATTGAGTTTGGAAGAAGGTTTGGAAAGAATCAAGGCGAGTCATGATCATTTGATTGGAGATATAATCATCATCAGATGCAGTTTCCTCGCCATCTTCATCTCCTTGAGCAGCAGTGTTGGATGGTCCAGCAGTGTCCGCCGGTGCATCTTCAGATGGTGGACCATGATCACCTTTATGCACAAAGGCTTCAAGCTCATCATTCCATATGATCCTCATGCTAGGCAAGACACCTAAATCCAACAGATTTTCTTTGGTGGGAGTAAACATAACCTCATCAGCAAAGTCCACACCAAAGTGTTCCAAAATTCGTGAAACCTCCTTTGCATAGGGTAAGCCAATTGCTTCGCGAGATCCAAGCATGATAGATTTCACAAAAAATGCCCAATTAAGTTGACGACCTTCAAACATGAAATTCATAATTTGCAGTTCAAACTCCGAAATTTGGGAGTAATTTCCAGCCTTCGGAACCAAAATGTAGCTAAGGAAATAGTGTAGAAGCCGATAATCAACAGTAAGATTTCCCACACCATACCGTTGCTGGGCATATTTGGAACCTGCCTGAGCTCTCTTTTGTTCCATGGTGCGGCGATCAAACCGACAGAGAGAGACATACGCATCATACTTAGAAATATCACCCCATTCACATAAATTGTTTGGACAAAATTGTTCACCATTAAAAGGAATATTCAGAATTTCGCCAATGGTTTTGGTATTTAAACGAATAACTTTACCCTTAACGCGCGAGACTAGCAGTTTTCCCTCTTGTATGAGATTACAATAAAAAACCCTAACCAAATCTGGATAAACTGGACCTTTGTAGCCTATAAACTCTTCAACATGTTGTGCTTTAAGCAACGCAGGAAATTTAAAGTCAGAGAAAGAGTCCAAAGTACCATATTTTGGGATAATAAGTCGCTTGTCCGAGTAGAAAGTGCGAAAACGATCAATTTCCTCCGGTGTGTGTAGAAGCCGGGACAGATCCGTGATGTTAGGAGTCTTGGTTCGTTTTCGTGAGGGACCTACTGCTGCATGTTTGGTGCGTGGTCCTCGTTTGCGGGCATCCATGGTGAGAAGGGGTATTTTTGGTGAAAGTCGGTTTTAGAGAAAATGAGAGAGTTGTGAGAGATTTGAAGAGGGATGACAGCAAGGAAGTGAAGAGTAATGGATTTTGTTAGGTTGGGGGAATGGGTAAGTAAGTGGAAGGAGGATGGATGAGTTTGGGAGAGAAGAGAGAAGAAACTGGGGCTGTATTCGAATACCAACTGAAATAACCCTAACTTATGTGTAGCAGCTTTTATATCTGGGCAAAAACGCGAAGGTGTATTCGACTACACCTTCTTGTATTCGAATACACATTTTTCTGGGAACGTGTATTCGACTACACATCCTTTGTATTCGAATACAGGAATTCTGGGAAAGTTTGTATTCGAATACATACATTTGTATTCGACTACATAAGCACAGTTTTGCTTAAAAAACTCAGTTTTTATGAAGATTGCATCATGTAATACACAAATTCATATATCAAAAAGCAAGAATCAATAAGACATAAGAGATATGGCAAACTATGTATATCATGCAATGGTTAAAGATCATTTTCACTCAAAATACCAAGTTCTCTTCGGATTTTATAAAATGAGTCTTTAGGTAACGGTTTTGTAAATATATCGGCCAATTGATTGTGTGTATCAACAAATGTTACCTCAACATTACCTTTAAGTACATGATCCCGTAGAAAATGATGTCGGATATCGATGTGTTTAGTTCTGGAGTGCATGATTGGATTCTTTGAGATGTTGATTGCGCTTGTGTTATCACATCTTAAGGGAATGCATCCGAGATCAACTCCATAGTCATGTAATTGCTGTTTGAGCCAGAGAATCTGGGCACAACAGCTTCCTGCTGCAATATATTCAGCTTCAGCAGTACTAAGTGCAACACACGCTTGCTTTTTACAAGACCATGAAACAAGGGCATTTCCTAAGACATGACATGTGCCACTGGTGCTTTTACGGTCTGTTTTGCATCCCGCATAATCCGAATCAGAGTATCCTACTAGGCTACATATGCTACCCTTAGGATACCATAGGCCTACATTTGTTGTTCCTTTCAGATACTTCATAATTCTTTTAACAGCTACTAGATGTGATTCTTTCGGATCTGCCTGAAATCTTGCACACAAACAAACACTAAACATGATATCTGGCCGGCTGGCCGTTAGATATAATAATGATCCAATCATACCTCGATATTTGGATATGTCGATGGAAATTCCTGATGCATCTTTATCAACATATGTTCCGGAGCCCATTGGAGTTGTACTTTCTTTGCAATTCTCCATTTCAAATTTCTTTAGTAATTCTTTACAATATTTGGCTTGATTGATGAAGATGCCGTGCTCAAGTTGCTTGATATGAAGTCCAAGAAAATAGTTTAATTTTCCCATCATGGACATTTCGAATTCTCCTTGCATTATTGAAGAGAATTCTTCACATATGTCCTTGTTGGTTGATCCAAATATTATATCATCAACATAAATTTGAACCAATAATGTGTGACCATTTTCTCTTTTGACAAATAACGTTTTATCAACTTCTCCTTTGTCAAATCCTCGTTCACATAAAAAGGTGCTTAATCTGTCATACCAAGCTCTTGGAGCTTGTTTTAGACCATAAAGAGCCTTTTTCAATTTGTAAACGTGTGAGGGATTTTTGGAATCTTCAAATCCAGGGGGCTGCTTGACATAAACTTCTTCATTTATGTACCCATTGAGAAATGCACTTTTCACGTCCATTTGATATAACTCAAAATTCATGGAGCAAGCATATGCTAATAGTAGACGTATGGCTTCTAGTCTTGCTACCGGAGCAAATGTTTCGTCAAAGTCTATCCCTTCCTCTTGATTGTATCCTTGAGCAACCAATCTAGCTTTGTTGCGAACAACTATGCCATTCTCATCTAGTTTATTTTTGAACACCCATTTTGTACCAATGATGTGTTTATTTCCAGGATTAGGAACAAGTTCCCAAACTTGGCTTCTTTCGAATTGATTGAGTTCTTCTTGCATGGCAAGTATCCATTGATCATCTTTAAGTGCTTCACCAATTTTGGAGGGTTCGATTTGAGAAACAAACGCCATGTTTAAGCAAGCATCTTGCAATTTTAACCTTGTTGTGACTCCTTTATTTATATCACCTATGATGTTGTCAATAGGGTGATATCTATGGGTTCTCCATTCTTTAGGAAGATCATCACTTTGCCTTTCAATATTGACTCCACTTTCTTGTTGAAGTTCTTTGCTTGGATCATTACTTTCAAAAACATCATCATCATCACAAGAAATAATATTTTCTTCTTTTATGGGGTTAGTTTCATCAAAGGTTACATGCATTGATTCTTCAACTAATAAGGTTCTTTTATTAAAGACTCTAAATGCTTTACTAGATAAAGAGTAACCGAGAAATATACCTTCATCAGCTTTTTCATCAAATTTTCCAAGGTTGTCTTTACCATTATTTAACACAAAACATTTACATCCAAAAATGTGAAAGTGAGAGATATTGGGTTTTCTACCTTTGTAAAGTTCATATGGAGTTTTCTTAAGAATTGGCCTAATAATTACCCGGTTGGAAACATAGCATGCTGTGTTTACAGCATCTGCCCAAAAGTATTTTGGTAGATTTGAGTCGCTTAGCATAGTTCTAGCAAGCTCTATTAAGGATCTATTCTTTCTCTCAACGACCCCATTTTGTTGTGGTGTTCTTGGTGCAGAAAAATTGTGAAAAATACCATTTTCTTCACAAAATTCTTCAAATGAAGTATTTTGAAATTCCCTTCCATGATCACTTCTAATTGATACAATTTTGGCAGATTGTTCATTTTGGACTAGCTTGGCATAGTTTTTAAATGCCTTAAAAGCTTCATTTTTATTTGCCAAAAATAAGGTCCAAGTGAACCTTGAGTAATCATCAACAATAACTAGTCCATATGAGTTTCCACCAAGACTTTTGGTTCTTGATGGACCAAACAAATCCATATGTATCAATTGTAGCGGTCTAGAAGTTGAAATAACATTTTTAGGTTTGAAAGAACTTTTTGTTTGTTTGCCCTTTTGACAAGCGTCACATAATTTATCCTTTATAAATTTTATTTTTGGTAAGCCTACAACAAGATCATGCTTGACCAATTTGTTTAAATGATCCATGTGAATATGAGCAAATCTCTTATGCCATAGCCAAGCATCATTATTGTCGCTTACCAAAAGACATTTCATTTTCAAGGATAAATCTTCAAAATTAAGTATGAAAATGTTTTTGAAACGCTTACCAACAAACTGAGTTTCATTTGTAGCTTCATTTTGGATGACGCACTCATCTTTATTAAAAACTATCTTGTATCCTTTGTCACAAAGCTGGCTGATGCTTATGAGATTATGTTTTAGACCTTCAACATATAAGACATCTTCAATTGAGGGAGATGGTGCTGTACCAACTTTTCCAATGCCTAAAATTTTTCCTTTGTTGTTGTCTCCATATACTACATGTCCCTTTGACTCAAGTGTTAAAGCTGAAAATTTTGTTATATCACCCGTCATGTGTTTAGAGCAGCCACTATCCAAGTACCACATGTTTGAAGTCTTTTGTTTGCTTACCTACAAAATTGAAATCAAACTTTATTAGGTACCCAATGTGCTTTGGGTCCTTGATGGTTAGTACCTTTCTTTACCCATATGAAATGACCTTTTGGAACACTAATATTTCTAATATGACATGTATTAGGTGTATGACCATGAAGACCACAATAAGAGCAAGTAGGATTAAATCTACTGTTAGTAACATATGTATGAGATTTATTTTGAATAATTTTCTTATTATAAAGATCATCCTTTTTCATAACTATAATCTTATCTTGATTAGATTGACTACCTGCTTTAACAAAAATAGTTTTGTTCAAATTTGGTTTATCAAATTTTGAGTATCCAAGACCACTTTTATCATTTGAGTATCTTTGCATGTTTAGAACATTTTCC
The DNA here is from genome assembly GCF_000331145.2 of Cicer arietinum. NCBI lineage: Eukaryota > Viridiplantae > Streptophyta > Magnoliopsida > Fabales > Fabaceae > Cicer > Cicer arietinum. The sequence goes on from NC_021164.2 coordinate 245,978, forward strand.
AATCCTAATTGTCCCTTTTCGTATCGTTCAATTACTCTATTTAATTGAACAATTTCGAAAGAGAGGGATTCACATTTATTGCATGCAGAATTCTGTTTTAGTTTTTCAGAATTTTTCTCCATAATATCAACTTTTTCTTGTAAACTTGAGATTTGTTTCTTTTGTGTTGATACTAGTTTACATAGATTTTTACATTCAATGAGTAATTCTTTTATTGCGTTTTGAGCATCATTGTATTCTATAATTAATTCAGTATTAGTCTTATTATAAAGAGGAGAGTCTATATTACTAACCTCTTCATCATCTGATTGATGCGAGGCCATTAATGCAACATTGGCGCATTCTTCACTTTCTGTTTCTGAAGATGAACTTACTTCATTGTCTTCCCAAGCTATGTATGCTTTCTTGAAGTCTTTCTTTCTGTTGAAATTCTTCTTAGCAATATTTGGGCAGTCTGCTTTAATATGTCCTTGTTTTCCACATTCGAAGCAAGTGAAATTTTGATTTGATGTAGAATTATCTTTCTTCTTGAAGCTTTTCTTTTTGAATGTTCTGTCGTTTTTAAGAAATTTACCAAATTTCTTAACAAGAAGGATAATATTTTCATCTTCATCTGAATCATTCTCTTTGCTTTGTTCTCTTGATTCAGTCTTTAACGCAATATTTTTGTTCTTCTTTTCTTGACTTTCATTTTGTTCTAGCCTTCCGAGTTCGATTTCATGCTCTTGAAGTTTTCCAAATAGTGCAGAAAGAGACATCTTGGATAGGCTTTTCTTTTCTGATATTGCTGTAACTTTTGGTTGCCATGCCCTTGTCAATGACCTTAGTACTTTTAGATTTAGTTCATCATTTGTGAAGATTTTTCCAAGTGCTGTCAAATGATTGGTTAAATGGGAGAACCTTTTCTGTAAATCTAAAATAGATTCTCCGGGCTGCATGCGAAATAACTCATATTCTTGTGATAGTGTGTTGAGTTTGGATCTTTTTACTTCAATGGTGCCTTCGTGAGTTACTTCCAACGTATCCCATATTTCTTTTGCTGTTTTACAGTGAGATATGCGGAAAAACTCATCCATTCCTAGTGCAGATTGTAATATGTTCTTAGCCTTTTTATCGAAAAGCACTTTTCTCTTATCCTCATCCGTCCAAGAATTTTTTATTTTTATTTCTTCTTTGTTATTGATGACAGTTTTTGGAATATGAGGACCATTTTCAACGGCATCCCATATGTCATCTCCTTGTGCTTCGAGATATGCTTGCATACGGATTTTCCAAAAATCGTAGTGCTCTCCAACAAAACATGGTGGCTTGGTACTGCTACCACCATCTCTAAAGACAGGTTGTGCGGAAGCCATGAGTAATTGATCGAGGAATAAGTTACCTTAACCTGCTCTGATGCCAATTGTAAGTATAGAAGTACGCCTAAGAGGGGGGGGGTGAATTAGGTGTTAGTAAATTTTCTTGTTTTTAGTGATATGGTAATTGGATTTTCTGAGTTTAAGAACAAGGCTTAATAACAAGTGCAGTAAGTAAATGAACACGATAAGATTTATCCTGGTTCCCCTTATAACCAAGGGTACGTCCAGTCCTCTTGCACACCACAAGAGATTAATCAACTACTTGTCAGAAAATGTACAATTCCCACCCTGGGATTCTTGCTACAAAACTTCTAACAATTCTTTCTAAGATAGCACACCACTATCTTACTTGTACAAATGATACAATAAGGTTTGAATAAATTTAAGATGTGGTATATTGATAAACAACTCAATAGTAATTCAAGTACTTGAGAACTTTTTAGAATGATATGAAAATCTAATGCAAGTACTTAGAAAAATCAGAATTTTGTTCAAAGTTGTTTAATGAATTTAATCAAGGATTGTTGATTTTTGATCTGAAGTTATGGGGTATTTATACTCCATAAAACATCCTTTCAGATTCATGGCCATTGATCCAAAAGGTTTGATGAAAAATTACAATGTTCTAGAGGCATTCCAGATCTGAAAAATTGTAATGTTTCCAGGTGTATTCGAATACAGTATATGTGTATTCGAATACACGTCTTTGTAACGTTCAAAAAATTCAAATTTTACATCTTGTATTCGAATACACATCAGTGTAGTCGAATACAGATCAATGTATTTTAGCCTCTGACTTAACTTGTATTCGACTACATATGGGTGTAGTCGAATACACTTGGCCACTGACTTAGCTTGTAGTCGACTACAGATGTGTGTAGTCGAATACACTTGGCCACTGACTTAGCTTGTAGTCGACTACAGATGTGTGTAGTCGAATACACCATTTAACGTTTTGCTTCTGACTTAAGTTGTATTCGAATACAACATGGTGTATTCGAATACACTTATGCAAATTGTCAAAAATATGATTTTAAATGATTTGTTAATGTTGTTTTTGATTTTCGAAAACATGTTAAATGCATATGTAAATATGAATTGTTCTCAAGTATTTGAACTATTGATTTGTATCATATACCTTTACATTTACTCATTTATTATTTGGATTTGGAAGCTTATTCAAGATGGTTCGATCTTCTTTTTGATCTTGCTGCATTGTCCATAGTTGGTGGTCTTGTCATCATCAAAAACATGTTTACAAACGCCACTAACGAGCTTAAACACAAAGTTTTTCAACTTTAGTAGTTTCTTTCAACAAGCTGATTATAAAAATGAATATCACACTCTAAGAAAATAACTTAGAAAACATTTCTCATTCGAACAAGTGTTTCTCCCTTTGAACTCTAACATAAACTTGGAATTATGAGTTTGAGTTCTTCTACTTTTTTCTGATTTTTCGATGATATTATTTTACAGCCTTAAATATCTATTTATAGATAAAATTATGGCTTCAATTTAGTTCTTGTTAAATTCTAAATTGTATCTTCATTCCTAGTTTGGTCAATAATGATCTTATTCAAAAATAATTATGAACAAGATGTTTTTTGATAATATGTTTTTTAGCCATTTTTTTCTGAATCCAATATGAGCAGTTCGTCTATATTGATTATGTTTGTATTTTGTTCAGATTAAGTTTGTAAATTCTTCAGATTGATTATGTACATATATTGTTCAAATTGAGCTTGTAAATTCTTCAGATTGATTATCTTCGTATTTTGTTCAGATTGATTTTATAAATCCTTCAGATTAATTATGTTTATATTTTGTTCAGATGGAGTTTGTAAATTTTTCATATTGAGTTTGTTCATATTTTGTTGTAGATAAACTTTGATCAAATCTTCTTCAAATTTTGACCATATCTTCTTTTCAACTTGGTCAAAGATTTTCTTCAATCATAAATCTGAATCAAATCTTATTTTAAATTTTCTTCAAAAACATTTGACCATATCTTCTTTTCAACTTGGTCAAAGATTTTCTTCAATCCTAAATCTGAATCAAATCTTATTTTATATTTTCTTCAAAAATATGAATCTTCTTTCACACTATGTGATGTCAAGTATATTATTCTCATAAAATACTTTTGTTCACATCAAAACTAAGTATAAAATCAACTTCGTTCCAACAATCTCCTCCTTTTTTATATGATGACAAAACTGTATTTTTTATAACAAAATTTCTTTTAAATACATTGACTCCTCCTTACATAGTGCTCCCCTTAAGTCTAAGTATTTTTTCTTCCCATATCATTAAACATCTTTCTCCCCCTTTTTTCATCATACAAAAATACTTGAAAATGAAACTCGACTTCTTTTTTATCCGAAGTATAAAACTAAACTACTCTAAGGTTGGAACAACATCAGTTAGGAGAAAGAATATGATTTAGGTTTTTCTTGATGAAGTCAAATATATCTTCAACAAGTGGTTTGGTGAATATGTCAGCCCATTGATGTTTGGTGTCTGCAAACTGGAAGCACACCTTTTTGAACAAAGTCCCTAATTAAATGGTGTTTGATTTTTATGTGTTTAGCTTTAGAATGAAATATAGGATTTTTGGTTAGGAGAATGGCAAAGGTGTTGTCACAATAAATGGGAATGTTGGTTTCTATGAGCATATCTTTTTGTGAACAAATTATAAGCATATCTTCTTGTGAACAATATTTTGACCATATTTGCTTGTGAACAATATTTTGACCATATCTTTTTGTGAACAATATTTTGACCATATCTTCTTATGAACAATATTCTAGTCCTACCTTCTTGTGAATAATATTTTGACCATATCTTCTTTTCACCTTGGTAAAATATTTTCTTCAATTATAATTCTGAATTGTATCTAATTTCATATTTTGACACCCTAAATCCAAATTGAAATAAAAAATGAAATGCACTAGTTTTAAAAGAGATTTGCAGTAATTCTGAAATAGAGTATAAAAAAAATTTAAAATATAAGGCTCATGACATCACATTCACACTTGCACAAGACGTTTGCATACAACTTCTTAATTAAAACCCTTTTAACATCAAATATAGTTGAGGTTTATTAAACAATTATTTCTGACATAAAAACATGTTCAAAACTTATTGTGTCTCCTCCAATTCTGAATTTGTAATTGTTTCAATGAACAAAAAAATATTCTTCTAACTATTTTCATACACTTTATGCAATTAGCTTTCAGATCGTAGACCCTCCACTGTCACGAGAAAACCTTCCGGATACATTTGAGTTAGCACAACCTCAGTTTATCAACTCAAAAGGAAATCTCTTTGTAGTCCAATTATTCTCCAAAAAGTATATAGAGTTGGAAAATTCTTCTTTTGCACAAATAGTTTTTGAGTCAGTGGTATTTTGTATTCTACCTATTTGCTCATTTTTCTCAAAATCTTGATTGTTGTTAGTTAGAGTATTATTTTTGCAGACATATTTGATCTCATCTACGATATGAATGTATAGTGGTTCTCCAAAAGACAGAAGATTGTTCAGCTTTATAGTAGTGTTATTATTGTATTGTTGGGAGATTTAGAACTATGTATCATTTAATAGATAAAAGAATAATGTTTAACATTTAGATTTAGAAATGTTTTATGTTGTCCAATTTTTTTAAAATACTACCTATTTGAAATTTCTACATTTGTTTTACTTCTACTCAATTGTACATATACAAGTTATTTGTGAAAAATTTCAAGTCAAGTTGTATAGAAGCCTCATACTCAAGACATTGGAATTTCAAATCTAAATGAATAGAATGAAATGAATATCAAATTGTATAGAAGTCTCATACATGATTTGTCATTTCTTTAACATGTGTAGAATGAAATGAATCTCAAATGACAAAATCATATACATATTTTTCTAACAACACTTTGACAATAAATTTAGATTTTTTCTTTTAATTTTTCTAATAATATTTTTTCTATTAAGAGAGCAACTAGAGTTAAATTAAAATATTAGTTACGGTCATTTTTACTATGATTAAAACATAGTGATATAAGACATTAAATTGTAAATCAGTTGATCAAACATTTAAATATATTTTGAACAGTTTTAAATATTATTTATTCATTAGAATATAAGTAAATTTTAACATAATAATTCAAGAGGTAAAATTTAATATATATATATATATATATATATATATATATCAACGCACGAACCAGTTTCTAGTTATTAATTTGTTACAAAGTATGAGAAAGAGTAAGAGGTTTGTGGGTAAACATCTTTAACAAATTCAAACTCATATTTATTTATACATGGAAAATGTGCCTATAATAACATCTTCTCACCTTTTTAAAGCCTCCCTACGCAAAACACGCTCTTTCAACGTCATTTTCGGACTCATTCTCTCCAAGCCTTTATCTCCTTAAAAATAATAATACACAAGAAAACAAATGCTTTTTCCAATAAATTAAAAGAAAAACAAAAAACCTTTAGTAAGAAGTATAACATAATAAATGGGACCGGGGTGACCGGTCAAAACAACTAGACCTGATTATGTCTCCTCCCTACTTCTGATCTGGTAATGCATTCTTTCTTTCGCTTCCATTCTTGAATATAATTTCATCCTTTTTTTCCTTAAACATTTTTGTCTTTCAATTTCAAAAAGTGTGCTGAAAATTCGATGATTTAGATCCATGTAGCTAACTAACAAGACATAACCATAAACAAATATACCTATGCAAGAGATTTTGCTTATATATAGCACCTTGAAATTTTGGATATGCTCAATAGAAATTAATTAAATAAGAAAGAAAAGGGATATTGCAAAGTCTACTCCATCTTAATGTTATAGTGGCCAATCACCAAGAAAAATTGTGAACATTAAATGGTTATTACCATCTTATTATTATATAGATTAAAATAAGGTGAATTTTTTAGAAACAAAACGTAAAGTAAATTAAAAATAGTTTAATATAATAAGTTAACATGACTTTGAATGATAAAATATTAAGTACTGTATGAAACAAAACTTCAGGATAGAATAGTTCTAACCAAAAATTTTAAAATTCATGAGAATGAATGATAAAAATTAGCAACACATTTTAATGAATTGTTTCCCATCAAAACATGTAATAATTATTATTATATCTTATAATTATTCTCTACACTGTAGTGCAGGGTGATATATAGATAGAAGAGAAGAAGATGGAAAGTTCAAAAACTTTATCGAATTTGAAAAACTACTCTCAAGAAAACACATTAATGAGTACATATGAAATAGGTGAATCGTGTTTAGAAGGTGGTAAAGAAGGACTAAGAAGACATCAACGTACATATTCTGATAGCATGCTATGTGATCAGCAGCAAGAAGTAGTTCCTTATTGGTTGAAAGATTTGCTTGATGAGGATGGACCCACAGAGTTAGAAGATAAGCCTCTTTCATGCAAGACTCATAGACGTTCATCAAGTGACTCCATAGCATATGTACATAATAACACGGTAATAATTGATGACTCTAAAATCAAGGAACAACCCTCATTTCAACATCATCAATCTAGAACTACTGATTCAAAACGAGGTGGTGTCAAAAGGTATATTATAAATTAAGTCGATGAAAATAATCAGTTGATTTGTTGTATAACTATTATTATAATAATAATTAATACAGGCATTCAGCTCAACAGTACCGGGCTAGGAAAGTTCAATATATTGCTGAACTAGAAAGAGGTATCCAATCTTTACAGGTATTGATGAGTAATGATGAAGTTTGAAATTGGTAATAGAAGAAATTGTGTTATCACATACACATTAATACTTTCTTGTAGGCAGAAGGATATGAAGTTTCAGCGGAGCTTGAATTTCTTGATCAACAGAACCTGATATTAGGTATGGAGAACAGGGCCCTCAAACAACGCTTAGACAGTTTATCCCAAGAGCACTTCGTCAAATGTTGTGAGTACTAATTATTCTTAATTATCTTATATGTCCCTTAATTGCTCAAACATTTGCTAATTAATAATTGATTTTGATTGTGTTGTGGATGGATGGCAGTGGAGCAAGAAATGCTTGAGAGAGAGATCACAAGGCTTCGAAATCTTTATCAACAACAACAACACAAACAGCACCAGCAAAAGCAAAATTATGGTAGGAATCGATCTAAACGTCAATTAGATATTGATTCCTCAATTGCCAAATTTTCTTTGAAGAATAAAGGAACTGAATCGCATAAAGTCAGATAATTTGATTAGATTGTGAGGTCTCATTCTCAAATATAGTAAAAGCCATATTCACATATATATTATCTCTCGTTTATATAGTAGAATGTCCAAGTATTGTGGAATTGATCGATCATGTAGAACAAAGTTTATTCAAATTGGCAGCTATCATTAATAAATGCCATGCAAATATGCATTATAGGCAATAGCATATGGTCCAGTAGGATGTAAAATTCTCTATGTAAACTCTACGTTTGTTTGTTTAATAAATTTCATGTTATCCGTCCATTTAAATAGAATTTGTTGTTTAGTTTGAAACACCAGATTGGATATGCTTAAACGGTTTTTCTCTATATAGATTCTTTTACATACTTTCACTTTACCCTATTAGTTGTGTTCAGGATCCATCCTAATCCAAGATCGAGGAACATTATGTCTGATATAACCACTTCTCTCACTATACTACAAGGGACCAGTTGAAGAGAAAGGCTATCTGATCTATGATTAAAAATCATCACTTTAATAAATAATTTCAAAGGAACTTCATTCTATCAAATATATTACCAAATTCGTTCAGGAAAAAATGGAAAAACAAAATCGGATAGCAATGATGCATGAATATATTAATTTTATGTATATAATGTTTATATGGGTATATAATTGTTTGATTATCAAACATACTAGCAATTAGTTACCAGTGCAGTGGTTAAGCGAGATACATGTAGACCTCCATAAGTAGGGTTCAATCCCAGGCAGGGAACTCCATTCACATTATATATATATATATATATATATATATGTATAATAATATTAATATCTTTATCATGAGATGTATAATTATTTTTCACGTTTTATACACTTTTATGAAAGAAACTC
>NC_021164.2:256058-365720 GCF_000331145.2 Cicer arietinum
ACGCACATACCTCCATTCTCTTTATATATATATATATATATATATATATATATATATATATATATATATATATATATATATTTGTGTCGCATCATTAACTCTACACACGACTGACATAATAAGAAGGCTCCTAAGGCAAAGCTTAAAATATATTACAAGTTGCCTAAGCCGATTCTCGTGAATTTCAAGACTAGTGTCCAAAATTTCCTCCTATACATGTGTTATCTACTTACTCTGTTCAATATGTCCACACCACCACATTCCCTAGTATCACTACAACAAGGAAGAACTCATAGAATTGGCAAAGAAATGCTCAGCACAAATCAACTTCTGTTGACGTGATTTGCTTCCAATAAGATTCTGTAGCATAGAGGGGCCTCCACCAAATCTAGTTTGATACATTTTCCTCACAATTAGGTGTTTATCCAGAACCATCAATTCCAGAAGAGTTCTACAGCTCTGTCAAACACATGAATAAGCATTTACTCAAATGAGAAGTGCACAAAAACAAGGAAAACACATTGGAAAAAATAGCAAAAATAATGATTTTAAAGTTGAGGATTACAATAAACCATAAAATTGATGAAACAACTAATATAGTACAGCTTCCTACAAAAAAACAGGCATTTTATGGTGGCTTCTAAGGCAAAAGAGCAATCATGTCCCTCCCTAGTCTACCATCAATAATAAATACCATTAGATCTATTAAATTAATTAAAGGGTTCAGATTTGTTGCAAATAAAAAGTAACATCTATGCCTTCTCCCACCCAATCACTGCTCTCTTTCTGTTTCCCATTAAAACGTTCACTGATGGAAGTTTTCAGAGTCTGCTTCTTGCCTTCCTTGTCATCTTCTTGCAAATGACTCTCCGACAAACTCCCATTATAATAAAACTGATTATGATTATACTAATTCAAAACCCTCAACAAATTATCCGTCACAAAATGCTGTCGTCCTCTCCTATTACAGACCACCGCACATCCTTCACCCCTAAATGCAGTGTTTCACATGAGACTGGGATTGCAGAATGGTGACCCTGTTTGTTTGTGTAAGGGAAATTGGATGTCTTGAAATTTTCACATATGGAAGCCCTTCTTTTGGTTTTGTCTTCATGTTATCGTCCATCCACATTATCCATGTTTCTTACCATAATTTTATGTAGTTTTTTCTCTGTTCCCAGTGTTGTGAAGATGTGTGTTTCCAAACAAAACTGAACACCACGTGGAGTTTGGATTTCTTGTTTGATCCCAATTTAGTTTCTTTGAATGTTTCATTTTTTAGGGAAAGGAGAGGATGGGGGAAGGCATAAGTGTTGCTTTTTATTTTCAACAAATCTGAACCCTTTAATCATTTTAATAGATCTAATTGTATATTATTTATGGTTAATTGGTGAGGGACTTGATTAATCTTCCACCTTAGAAGCCACCAAAATTGAAAAGGGTTATCCACTCAATTTCTCTTACGAAAATTTTCTAAAGAAAAAAATGAGAATATGTTGGATAACATCCCAAGAAAAAAGGGAAACAAGTAGGACAAATACTGCCATAAACTAGGTCATCATAACTTGAGTACAGATTGTAACCATTATTTCTCAAAAAATATAATGTGAAAATCAATGACCAGAAAATTCAGAATAGAAATTATAGAAAGAATACCTGTGGATTCAACACATGCATCTGACGTAGAATATCATCCTAGCACAGACAAATGAAAATTGTCAGTAGGTTTTTCCCTTTCTTGTTGCAGAAAAAGATATAATTTGGGTTGCACATCCAGACTCTTATTTTCAAACTAAGTACAGCTATCAGCCACTCCATCTCATTCGATATGTTCTCACTTTAATATTTAAAAATTGATACTTGGACTGGTGCAAAATACTAGATTACTAGTAAGCAACAACACTCGGTACCAATCCTTTTTTGAAGTTGAAAGTTCAATCAAAATTTAAATAAATTAGATCAATGAACAATATATTCATGTATACCTCCAATATCCCTGGGTTCTGCATCACTATTCCAAGAACACGACGCCGAAGTCCCTTGTAAACAATGCTATTGATGGTCCCATCTCCATTGATCCATGGCAATATTGGCACACATAAATCACCAGAAGAAAATTTGAGCATTTCTTTCTCATGATCACCTCCTGACGAGCCAAGTCTGTCTTGCATGCAGCCTTCATTCCTGTCACAAGCTTGATTTTCAGGATCCACACCCTCGTGAGGAAGATTAAGAATTGTCACTTTGTGCACATTATCAAGGCCAGTGATTCTTTCCCTCAGAACATCAGCAGAAGCAGAGGCACTTTCTTCTGATTTGTAAAGCTTGCATGCATTATCACTTTTCTTAATGGTCTTGTTTGAGGAAGGTTGAACAACACGATGAAAACCAGACATAGATGTCAAAAAGTACTTGTGACGGTACAGAGCATCAACAATACGAACAGAATCATAAGCATTGACCTAAAAACAGAAAGAAAGAAAACTGGTTTTGAAGCTGAACCAACTTGAGAATAAACTAGTATAATTTTCAGCAAGAACTTTCAATTCCATCAGAGGTAAATGACTCAAATTATTACTGCTGTCATAAACTACTGCAAAATCTAAATAAGCCAGTTCCAGCTGTCACACATTGTTCCAAACTAGCCAAAGGAGCATATATTTCCACTCATACCATAAATTCATGAAAACAGAGGAAAGATAGGGAAAAAAACAATCAAAAAATTATTATTAAAGAACACACTGTATAGTATTAGAGCTTCCACTTAGGGAAGTGTAGATACAAACTAACCTATCAATGGATTCCAAGGGTTTAGAGGAAAAACACTAGTATTTAGAAAAAAGATAAGACATAATACGAAAGAATCTCTCCCCCGAGAGCGAATATGCTCCTCAAAATCGGAATACCAGTTAATTTCTAAGTTTTACCAAAGATCCTTTCTAAGGGATAAGAAGTCTTCACTTATAGACTTCCCATATAAGGGGAAAAGGTATCAAAAGCAACTACCTAACAAACTCTAACTATCAAAACAGAAATATAACTAACCAAACAAACGAACTTCCTAACTACTCTAACAATGCATGACAACTTTAAGTTCCCTTCATTTTCTAACCTAACAATTTCTGTATAAAAGCAACAGTTTATTCAGAAATATTAAAACTATTTCATCCAGAAATGATTTGTTGACAAAATAATGGTTGAGTTGTGTTTTTAAAAACCGCTCATTCATTGAAGCGAAAGGGTACGGGGTTCAAGTTTTAATGGTATGACCATGGTTGAATTGGCAATAATGATATAACATTTTTCATGATATATTAAGCAATGCAGCTTTATTTTATTAAAAACCCAATTAGTCTTAATTGTAATCACAAACAAATGTCTTGGTATAATTCTATGAATACATTAAAATTAACTTTCAAAAGAATAAAAAACATGCTATAAATTAACTTCAAGTCCAAATATGCTATAAACAATTGGGGGACCTTTAAGGCTTTTCCAAATGCTTGAAGAGCATCAACAATCAGTTCATCTACTTCAGCTCCTGAAAGACATAAAGCCATACAACAATAAACAAACTAAATAACTAATGGAAGTTAAATAATTGATTTTTTTTTTATAGATTTAAGCTAATTACATTCTAGGTTAAATTTAAAGGCATCTATACCTGGCAAGTTTATAATGTGGGAAATTTCTCCCATGCTTAATCCTCGGTCACCAGCCTTCTGGATGGCAGCATAAACAACCGTGAAGACCTCAGAACAAATGGGACATTCTTGTTCTTGATTGGAAGGTACCGTCATCAATCGTCTTGCATACTCTGCCATAGCTTCCCAAGGTGATTCAACATGACTTTCTTCCTTAGGTACTGGGTCACATGAGTTAAAGGTTTCCAGCATATGATCAGCAAGGGAATAATTACAGCTTTGGTCCATTTTCAAATGAAAATTCCCCTCGAAATGTTGGTCATTGTTATCATTATCCTTGAACAAATCTAAGATATCAGCTCTTGAAACTGCAGTGCGGTGTACAGAAATGTTTATACCAGGAAAACCTTTTTCCCTGCGAGAAATAATTTCACCCTCTCCTCCAGACAAGGATTTCAGTTTCTTGGCTTTCTCATTAAAGGAAGACCCACTAGCATCAGATTTACGCTTAGCACTTCTCAAGTCACCGGCTTCTCCAACACCATTATCTGGTAAGCTTGGTGAAATTGAAAGTTCTCCTGATGAGATCAAAGCAAGCAAATGAAAAGTGTCCCCACATTGAAGATCTTCAGCAAGATCAGTCCCCATCTCGGTGAGGTCTTTATCCCTTTCCTTCAGCCACGCAGAAAATTTGACAGCTTGGTTTCCAGTATCACATGGAAATGGTGACTTAGACACACTATGCAAGAACTGCAATGAGAGTTCAAATCGTTCATCACTGTCGCTGCCCCCAACCTGTCAAAAGCCGATGTAATTAGAGTATGTTCAAACACACACACTAGTTAGGTTTTAGTAAACCTATTATGTAAGAACAAGACTGCAAAATACCTGATCAATTTTATTTTATTTGGGATTTAATAGGGTGTGGCTAGTAATATTTTCTAAACAAATTTCTTAGCTTGAAAAAGTGTTATTTCAAGTGAGCAGGTACATCATAGCTTAACAGGGTGTGTCACTAAGTTTTATGTGAGTATACAAGTATTTCAATCATATACTTAATATTAACCTTCGTACATGTGTACAAAGACATGTTCTCACTGCCTCTGCCTAAGCTACAACCTTTCAAATGTATAACTTATGTTGCATATGTTCTCTCAATGTTAACCTACATCTCATATTCTACATGATAAAGCTTACTTTATTTATAGCATATCTAAAAGCCTCTTTCAATTTTTGTATTTTTTTTTTTTTTTTTCATAATTAAGTGCTTTAGAAACTGACTAAATTGTGAGTAAACATGACATGCAAGCATATTCCTCAGTGTGTATTATATAAATATGGGATGCCTACTATGACCTCAAATGATGCGCAATAAAAGCAAGACTAAAGCATGTAACAGTATAAGGTCAACATAAAGACACAACCCATCAGCATCTCCTATCATGCCATAATTACAGACTATAGATGACTGAACTGTTTACCATGATTTTTTTTTCTCTAAGGTAGCTAAAAGCAGCAAATAGATCATGCTCTGAGTAATGCCGGAGAATGTCTGCTAATAAATTTGGTGCCTGTGGACTGGTAGCGGTGCTTAAAAAAACAAGCTTAAATAGCTCCACGGCATTTGAAACTGCCAATGAATCATGTACTTGTCCATAAATACTAGGTCTATTGTTTAGAAACCTAGAAAATTTCATATCAAGCCGGCAATGACGAGATCTTTGGGAAGAAAATGTATGGGCCTTCTCGCTGTGACTCTGAAAAATCTTACTAGGAATAGCTGATGTAGTTTTTTCATGTTCTTGAGATTCCTGCCACAAATTATTCCGTAAGTCAGATGACAGACAACTTCCAAAATAAATGAAGACTGTATTACATCAAATATTGAAACAAGGATTCATCCAAGAGGGATAATGTCAGGAACCTAAAATATGGATCCCTAAGAAAGAATATTTTTATTAAGAACTAGGAGAGAACTCTCGCATTCAAGGGTTTTCCCTTCACAATAGAGAATATACTCTATTCAAAAAATGTTTACAATATTCAATGATATCTCAACTAACTACGTAACTCCATATTTACACACAAGTATCCCAACAACCTCATAACCAACTAACTATAACAACCATTAACTACTTTAACTACTCAGAATATTTATTATACTATATCCTAGCAGATAATGAGAAGAGTGAGAAAGGAAAAAATATGATGAAATTAATAAAGAAATATTAGAATACGGCAAAATAAGTCTTATTTAGACACTTGGAAAGTAATAATTGGACATTATTGCTATTATTGAGGTGTAGGAGAATTACATATCTATTCCAGCCTTCATTTTGTGATTGAACATTTTGGTAGGAAGCGTCCAGCTTGGCCATCGTTTTGCAGCGAAGAATCTCATCAAGGGCGGTCTTAATACTTTTATTCTCAAAGTCATCCCAGGCTTCTCCATTAAGACTGCTCATTTGAATGTCAACATCAGGACAAAAACTATTGTGAACACCTTTACTAGACTGGGATTGCACAAACAGTCTGCAATCATCTTTATTTGATGACAAGTTCTGGGACTTGTCCAGCTGTTTTGCATATCGTTCACTGAGCATGTTACAGAGTCTATTCACAGCTTTTCTAAATCGTAAGTTACCATTCAGAAAATTCATTCTTCTCATACAAACACGTGGAGGAGCCGGAAGATCAGAAAGTGAGGCCCAATCTATCCGATGGTAATTGGCACCAAGAGCAGCACGGTGTCTAACATATTGGATCACCAATTGCCTGAAATAAGATACAATGGTACATATTCAGATAAGTGATAGGAACAGCAACAAAGAACAACAATAGACACAAGAAATACAGAGGTTAATTCCCCTTCTTACAATCTATGGGAGTATGGATCGTAAAAAAAAGAAAGAAAATGGTGCTATGGGGGAGTTGCAAAATGACAATGAAAAGATAGATAAACACAAGAAAAACAGTTAGGACTTAGGTTGGTAGAACTTGTAATTAGAAGTCAGTTATTAGCTAATGAGGTAGTTAGTAATTAGTTATTGGAGTAGTTAGTTGGCTGGCAGGTTGTTATGTTTGTTATGTTTTCTGTTTTGATAGGTTAGTTGCTTTTGATCCTCTTTCTCAATCTTATACATAGAACCTATAAATAAAGGTTACATCCCTTATGAAAGTATCTTTTGGATACATTAGAATTTTCTAACTAGTATTCCGGTTTTGGAGTGTATCCACTCTTGTGTATCTTTTCTTTCAATAAAATAGTTAATTCTTTGAAAATCAATTATTGGATTCCTAACAAAAACTGAGATAAAATAGCCTCTCTTCTCCGACCTGAAACCACTTGGAAATTCTACAATCCCTTCACATTTACTACCCACTCCCTATAATAATCATTCCTCTCCCTTCTCTCCTGATTCCCAATCTCTCTCTACGCCCCCTATGCCACGTCTCCATTCTGTTAAGCCTGTTCCCTCTCTTTCCTTCACCGCTAATTCAACTATCATTGAGCCCTTTTCTATTTCATGAATCCCAGACCCATTTATTCCATTTCTTTCTCTTTCATCACTCATTTTTCCTTTTCTCCTACGCACTAGTAAGTTGGGCCTATAAACATATATCTATAGCTTTACAGGAGATATTAAAAAATAAATGCAACAGTAGGCAGAATTAATTTGCCTAGGTTGGCTTTGACACAAATGACCCATTTTCAAAGGGCTGCTATTTCTTCTATAGTAAAACTAATTTGGCTTATCATTTAATGGCTCCCAAAATTTCTCTTACCTATCAGTTTTGTCTGACCATATGAATCTGCTTTGTCGTGGTGGCTTCATTCCAGTTAAGATACACCGGCTACTACCCTCCTCAAACTCTTGCATATGGGGCGCTTGCTCCCCTGAATAAATACCCATATTGCGTTGATCATCTGTGTGTTTATCCATAACATCAGTCGCTGCATCAACTCTTGAATGCTTTGTTGGCCTCAACTCGAGAGAATTGTTCTTCCTGCGACAAGATGAGTTACCTTTGCGTTCAGGTGAACTATTTTCACTCTGTTCATCTTTGAACTGATTAAGGCAATGGCGACGCTTACTATAGCTAAGTACCTGCAAGTGACATTAAAATTTTAAAAATAAAACAAACAAGCATGTTGGAAAGATTAGGAAGAATAGCAACAGTCAGTCATCTTGACACAGTAAACAGCGGCCCGAAAACTCAAACGAGTTAACTTAAATTTCATTTCACAAAAATAAAAAAATTAAATCATTTTTCCTCATTTGAAGTTCAAAATTAAGTTCACTTCCCATTGACAGTTAAATCTACCACTACCAAACCTTATTATGTCTCTAAAATTATAAGAAGCAACAGGTTCAATAGGAAAATTAGATGACACTGTTGGCATGCATGACTTATTGATCATAGATTGATTCCATTAATTCCTCACCATAATTAATCAAACAGTTACTTAAAAGTTGTGATTTTGCAGATAACTGCAAAATAACATATAAGAATAAAAAAATTATGAAGCACATAAAAGTGATGAACATTTAAAAACATTGTTTAATCAAGAAAACTGTAACAGTGTCTATTTGATTGAGACATGACAGGAGCCCATAAATCTATGTTCCCTCACGGACATACTAAGCATACTAATATTGATGGTGGGATACAATATTGATATTGCTTATTCCAAAACAGATGAACAACAAAATCAAGCCAACAGCGTGAAACAAACCAACCTGCTCCAAGGTAAGATTCAGATCCTTTGCAATCTTCTCACAGTCCCTGTAAGAAATCTTTTCACTAAGATCATCCTTAGTAACCTGCTTTAAAAGCTCAGCACGTTGTTCAGCTGTCATTAGACGATTAGATGCCCATGAACGGAAGCGGAAAACCTAACAATGTTAACAGGAAAAAAGAATATCTTTCAAGTTTGGACTAGAATGAGGCCTCAATATAATATTGTGCTGGAATCTGATATAAAGCATCAAAACTGAATATAACATTACCTCATGGACCACAGATCCAGGAAATGCATATAAAGCAGCTTTTTTATTAGCTGCAGCATAACAGTATTCCAATGTTCGCCAATATTCATCAACTGCATATCTATTAGATAGAATGAAATCATGCCTGATTCTTGGTCGAAGATCAAGAGATATAAAATTTAAAGATGCTGCATCATTTGAAACGGGTTCTTCAATGTAAGGCCTAAGTTCCATCATGTGTGTCAAAGTATGCGGGGTTATAACACCATCGCTAGCATGTGTAGTTATCATCCGAATGAGCTACAAAAAAGAAATACATGTCAAGCAGGCATCATTAAAATTTTACAATGTAATGTAATAGTAATTTTAGCTACATTATTTTTGGCTGACCATCGTGAGACGCCATCTACCTTTGATAACACTGGTCCCACTCATTCAGGTCTAAACCATTCTTACTTCAATTATTATTAACACTAGTAATTGACCAAGTTATTAGTATAATATGAATACAAGGTTAGGGTACTGTAATACATTATACATATATAACAATCCCATTTTTTGTTAAAGGTGATTCTAGCATGCAAAATCGTTGATGACTCCACCACTAAGCACATAGTGACCCCGCTCTCACCTTGATAAAATGGAACAAGTTTGAAATACAATAACAAATGCTGAATATAAGTTTTAAATCCTTCCAACAAAAAGCAAAACCTCAAATTTAGCTTAACAGTCAATAGGAATACCTTTAATCGACTTAAAATGTCAATAACTGTTGACAGTCTACCAGTTGCAAGAGTATCCATTAAACACTTATACTCGTTAGAAGGAAGATCAGAGAGACATAAACCCATCTTGCATTTTTGAATCATTTCTTCATATTTTTCAGTGGATCCAGCAACTTGTAAAAATAGTTCCACTGGAATTGCTTTAATAGCGGCACTTAGAGAAAATAGTTTGCTGTTACTATGAGGATTATCAGCTAGCCCGTTAGATGATAAAGCATCACCATGGTTTTCTGACCTATGCAGATAATCCCAAAGAAAACTGTGCAAAAGCTTTGCACGAATCATTTTTGCCAATATAAATCCATTAGCCTTCATGGCTTCGGCTTTATCAGTCTGCCGACCTGGAACAAGGCTCTGAGATTTCTGAATATCCTCCATTACAGGCATCAATTCATCATTTTTCTGACGACACATACCTTTGCTGCGAACATAATTATTAAATGATCTCACTTTATCTTGTATTTCAGCATATAACTCAGGAGATAGACTTATGGATGGATGCAAAACAACCACGCAATCTTTGGTCCTCGAATATTCAGAAATAACAGGGGAATATACTGTTATGCATTTGCATTGCCCTTGTTCCTGAAGTTTAGTCAATATTCGATCTATAGTCTTGCGATCCACTTTTTTAGACTTATCCTCAAAGCTATTAAGCCACCTATTTAGATCTGGTCTCAAAACAAACCTTTCGTCCTGCACAAATAAAAAACCAAAACATTTGTATTAGAAAAAGTGAATAAATATTCTAAGGCAATAAACAATTGCTTCCTCGGGTAATAGGAATATGGAATGGAAAGTATAGCTGAGACCTTTAGTCTTTCTAGTATCCTGATTGCCCTTTTAGTGCTATCAGCAGTGAACGATAGACTTGTATATCTTTGATATGATCCAGCAGAGAATGGGGTCGATACATCAGATGGAAAAGCTTCTGATAACCCAATGTTTGCCTCCATTGGTAAACTGACTGATTTGCTGTGAGAAATGGTACTCCTTTGGTCAAGGGGTGACACTTGCAAGTTTGTTGGTGTTTCTACATAGTTAGACTCAACATTGCTTGGAGATGCACATGATAGTTCTGCACCAGCTCCTATACCTTCCAATTTGTCAGGATCGACAAGTTCTCCATCGAAAGTTGACGTCTCAAATTCAGATCTTATTTTTGAAGAACAATCATTCACATGTTGGTCCAAAATTTTATTTTCATCAAACTTGTGAATAAGTGCAACTTCGAGTTCAGGGTTGAAATTTCTAGATGTCCAAACTCGAATTGTCTTAGACTTAAGGCATTGTTCTTCTTGCACTTTCATTCCAAATCTGTAGCACAAATTTATAAGTCGAATGTGATTCTTTTTCAGATCAATCTGTAGCCTCTCACATATCTGTTTATAAGAAACATCCAATTAAATTAAAAGTGAAGGGAAACATTATGCACATGTAAGGATGCATCATATCATTGAGAACCAACACCCCCCACACAAAATAAAATAAAATCCGTTTTAAAAGAGTAGAGATGAAAAAGAGTGAAGCTCGTTGCAGATGAAGAGCTAAAATGATCCTACAAATAGGAGACAAACACCAGCACAGTCCAAAATGGAGAGGGGTAGAGACGGAGAGAGAAAGAGGTCCTAAATAAGTAGTATTTATAGAAAACAATTTTTATTACGGCGAACAGAGGGAAAATACAATTTAGGCAGAGGATAAGATATCCTCCATGGTCCAGAGTAGAAGTAAAACAACAACGGTCCACCCAACCCAGTCTCTGTGCATATCACGCGTAGCAAGCAGCGCAAAGCAGAAAACCTAATACAAGCCTTATACACAACTCAGTCCCCTACAGAATTTAAATGAGCTGAACACTATCAGTTCCCATTATTGGATAACAAAATCAGTTACTCCCTCAAATTTTTATTTAGGACATATTTTCCCATTTATATCTAGTACAATGTGGCATTGGCATTGAAAATTGAACAGAGGTACACATGCTTTATAGGCTATCGGCCAGGGAATTGGAAACTGAGCAAGCCAAATAATCACGTATATATCTGACATCATGAACTGTTGTATAGCAAGAATTAAGAACTTAGTGACTTCTAAAAACAAATAAATAAAAACAGAAAAATAAATGAATAAATAAATAAAAATAAAAAACAGGAACCAACTGTGCACTTCAGCCCAAAGAAATCTTTGCCGTCCAGTAACAAGTTACTCACAGCTCATGATTAAAACCAGTCCTGGCACTTCTAGCTTAAGCATTTGGGGTTGTAAGTTCCTTAACACAGTTTTGAAGCTTTTTTTAATATAAAATCAGGGGGTTTAAATTTTAACCCACACTCTAAATTGAATTCATCACAAGATTTGGGTGAGCCTGTGAGCTTTCCTTGCTTCAAACTCTACGGCATTTGCATGAGGGGGCAGACAATCCACTTAAACTCAACTCTAACCATCATCTATAAAAGTATATCTCATTTTATAGAAATCCACTACAGCCATATTCTTGTCAATGCTATATTAAAAACAATAAATTGCATGCGAAACATTGACTATAATGATTTTTAATTCTCTCTTTTCCCACATTGACATCTTTTCATGTCTTACCAAAGAAGACATTATAAAAATCAAGTGCTTACCTCCTTTACAGTAATGCCATCTGATCCTGTAGTGTCAATAATATCAAAAATTTGATGTTCAATAGGAAGCTCCACAAACTGATCAGTGACTTGACATATATTCCCAGAGTCTGAGTTTTTATTGTCATCTTTAGATCCAGTAGGTATTGGGTCAAGAAGCCTCATGCAAGCCTCAATCTGCAAACAAGTTAAAACTTACAGCTATGGACAATAACAAACGAAAAGAAACTGCTTTTACTCTTTATGTGACTGACTGTTTCTTTATTTAGTTTCGATAGAATACTGTGAATTTGCTTTACAAAAGGAGAAGATTTCCAAGATTTTCCAAGAGAGACATTGTTGAGACAATGCCACTCCGCATAAGCTAAAACCCGCCATTCAAAAAACAGAATTTGAAGCATAAAAGGTGATGAAGAATGGAGAGGAAACAGTTCCTATAAAGTGGTAAATGGTAATAACTAACTGACCTTGCCATTGACCTTAGCATCAAACTGCTCCACAATTCGATGCGCTTTCAACCTGCTAGCAATCTGATCATACAATGCAAAGTGCAATAAGGTAATCTATAACTAGCTACATATAACAGAAAATATGATTACAGTTTTGGATAAGTTTAAACACACTTGTCTCCATGCCCTTTGTCTCGGACGCGATCCGCAATAACCAAGATCCTTCTTAATATCAGCCACAAGTAGAACCTATAAGGAAAATATTACACTGAGCATAATTATTATTATTATACATAAATAAACATGAGTTAAGTTTGTTGCTAAGACCAAGGTTTTAAAAAAAGGCGTGCAAGGCAATTAGGGCTTTATACCACAACACGACTGCGATTAAGGCCACATTTGACCCACAATATCAAAGTTTACTATGCAATTGCGGCAGTTGCCACAATTTAAGTTGGATGTTGGAACCAAGGTTTTAAATAGTCTGCAACCGCAATTTCAATGCAACTACAATCAGGTTGCATTTGACTGAAATTCTCTAAAATATCAAACGAAAAATTTAATGGGAATTGAATGGGAAGAAAACGAACCTTGCCATTGGCATTTGCTAGTTTGTCACAAATAGCTTTGATTTGAGGTTCATAATCCTTAACAAGGACATCAGTTTGAAGTTGGGTTTCTTGGCCGTCTTTGTCAAATTTGGTAATTTGAAATTCAAATCTCTGATGAGAAGCAAGTTGTTTAGCATAGCGACGTAAGTAAACCAAATGAGTAGTGATATTGACAGGCGTATAATAATTGGATTTGGAATCGGAAACTTGTTTCTTCTTTTCAATGGCGGCACGTTTGACGATTAAACCCTGACACTCCAAACTCCTCAAAACGTAGTGAAAGTTATTAGGATCAATTCGCAATTGTTTAGCAAGTTGAGTTTGAGTAATGCCGTTGTGTCTTGCATTAGAGAGAAGTTGAAGGACGCGAAGTTGAGAATGTTGGAGTGATTGGGAATCGTAAAGACCGAGGAAGTTGTCGGTGAGGGTTTGTTGAGGGAAGATTTTGACATTGGGATGATCATGGAAGTTAGGGTTTGAGGGTTCAAAACGGAGAGTGGGAATGCGAAGGAGGTTAGTGAAGATTGAATGTTTGAAGGAGGGAGAGAGAGGAGAGGAGAGAGAAGATTCGAGTTTTGACCAAAGGGATTGAAGAGTAACTCCGTCTTCAACCTCTGCGCATATCTCTTCCAAAGCTGTGTTTAACACTGAGTCCATTCTTCTTCAATTCCAGAGCATAGCCAGCGTCTGCCTTTGCGTCAATAGTATCCACTTTGTGAACGGGTTCTGCAATTGGTTCGTGAACCTGAGATCCTGCCAATTTTTAAATTGTTCGTTGCTTTCAGGATTCTTGAAATTTCTTCCTGATTTCTGACAGCGTTTTTTTTTTATAATTGATTATTTACGTAAAAAGTTAACTCATAATTATTATTTACGGTTGAAAAGTTAATTAATTAAAATTAAAATATTTAATAAATTTAGTTTTTAATAATATAAAATTATATAATTATTTTATTTAAAATAATAAAAAATAAGATATTTTTTCAATATCTCTTAGATATTGTTTTATTTTATTTTTTATTTTTAATCAATTTTTCTACTTTACTTTATTAAACCTAAAAAAATTACAGCTTTGAAATAAAAATCAGAATCATACAATTCATTTACTTTTGTGTTACATTATTTACTTTTTATTTTAATATAATAGAAACATAAATTTAAATAGTTTTCTAAAAATTTAACAATCTCCATAGATTAATATAAAAAATTCATTTACTTTTATGTTACATCATTTTCTCTAAAAGTTTACTTTTGTGTTACATTATTTATTTATTTTTAATACAATTCATTTACTATTTACAATTTATCATCAAAAATAAATTAACTTTATATAGATTAGAAGATAAAAAAAAAATAATTATTATTATAGCAATGCATACCTTAATCAATTTCTTATAAAATGAAAATTTATTTATTTTTTTAGCTATTTTGGAAAGAAATTAAAAAAACTGCTCACTGAAAATAATGTACGTCAACATGTGAAAACTAATGAGTAAGAGAGTGGCGAGTGAATAGGATAGTTATTTTGTATTATATAAGATAAAAAATAATAAAAATAAATAATAAGGTTATAAATGGCAGAAAATATAAAAAGCTATAAACTCAAAAGCTAATTGAAATAGCGTATCAGAATAAACTATAACCGAGTGGAAAAGGTTTATTTATCAAAAGCATCTATTCTAATCCAAAAAATTTATAAGCTAATTTAATAAGCTATAAACTAGCTTAAAAGCTAATTTAATAAGTTTATTTGTCAATGGATATGTCAATTATTCATTGGTGGTGCAATAAACTAACTTATAAACTTCAATTTAGTGATTTTTAGAGATTAATATCAATTATTTTTAGGGATTACTATAAGTATATATAATATAATATATTATATTTACATATTTTTTTATTAAAAAAAGAATTATATTAACTAAAATGAAAGTTAAGAATAATAACTTCTAGTGTCATATATCAGAAATAAATCTAATAAAAAAAAATGCCAATGGCCGGTGTGACCAATGAGCTAATCCAATGGATATTCCTCTAGAGGTTAATACTAAATGATATCATGATGATATTGATGGTAAGCTTTTGTTGGATCCCTTATTGTATAGGCAACTTATGGATAGTTTTAATTACTTTACTATTATGCGACGTGACATATCTTTTGTTGTTCAACAAGTAAGTTGATTCATGCATTCTCCTTAGCATCATCACTTGAAAGCGGTTCGTCGTATAATTCGCTACTTGAAGGGAACCTCCCATTGTGGTATATTATTTCCCATTGGTATAGTTCCTAAATTAAGTGCTTATAGTGATGTCGATTAGGTAGGGTGTTTTGATATTCGACGATCTATCATTGGTTGGTGCATGTGTTGAGACAAACTCCATATTTAAAGTTTTGATGAAAATAAACAAATGTTAATTAAGAAAGTTAATTATGATTCTAAAATGTTATGTTAATTTAACTTGTGCTTTTGAGTGAATTTATTTAAGAATAGAATCAACAAGCAAAGCAGAAAAGACAGCAATAAGAACATTCTGCATAAAAACAGAGAATGATCTCCAGTTTCAAGAACGTTCATCACAGCATATTGATCAATCATTCTCCACCTTTTTAACAAAGATTATGCCTTGAAATTTCATTCAAATAGAATCAGTACATGGCAAGGAACAAGTAGGATTCATCCCAGATCAAAAAAGTTATCTGATCACTAAAATAAAAGGACTCAAAAAACAGTCAAAAATAAAAACAGTTTGTAACTCTAAAATCAAATTGTCAAGAAAGTTTGATCAACCTTGATATATGATAAGACATTACAAAGGACATTCAGAATGATCAAAACAGGAACTTCAGATTGATCATCAAATCTCTAGAAAGATCAAATTGACAGATCCAGATTGATAATCAATCTTTGTTTTCTGCATAACTCAAGCAGCAACATCTTCTCTTCTGCAATGGCTTATAATTCTTCTTCAAACTCAATGGGCTACATTCAAAACTCAAGATCGAAACTGTACCATCCAAGATCAATGAATAAACTTTAAAGGCCTTTTTACTAGAAGACAAAACTGATTTAAAGCTTTAACAGAAAAGTCAAAAAGCAGTTTTTAAATTAATGGCTGGATTATTTTTATTCTGAAATATTGGTTTCAGTCAAAAATACAGAGCACTATCAACAGCTCTTTTTGACCCTCATTAAATACTTCTAAAGCCTACAAATAGAAGGCCAATATCCAGGAAAAACCAGAAAAGTTCAAGTGCTGCAAAATCTAAAACATCAATCACATACATACTTGAAATTCTCAGAAATCACAAAGAAGAAGCAGTTCTAAAAATTTCATATCAGATTGCTTGATCATTACTGGTTTCTTTGTAAAGAATCAAATCTCAAACAAGAGTTGAGATATCTTAGATTATGTCAAAATCAATCTTATTGTAAAAACTCAAACTATAAGAGTTTGTTTAGATTGCATTGAATCCTATCAAAGTTAGATAGGTGCTGTTGTTGCTTTCTGGGTGGAAAGTAATAGAGATTAAAACAGATCAAGGTTGATCTAGACTAGATGCTGTAAAATCAAGAAGGTTCTTGGTTTTAAACACTTAGTGGAAAATTTCACAGTGTGAGGACTGGACGTAACCCAAGTTGGGTGAACCAGGATGTTTCTTTGTGTGGTATTCTCTATTTTATCTCTTTATTTGTTAAACTTAATTGATTAACTAAGATAAAACAAAAACTGAGTTTTCTGTTTTTAAACTAATCAAGGAACGTTCTCTGTTTTATAATAAAATCAAGAACGTTCTCTTTTTTTTCTGTTTTCACAACCAAGATCAATCTTGATTTATTTTCTTAAGTTTTTAACAGGAATTTTTGAAAGGTGCATTTACAATTCAAACCCCATTTCTTGTAAATCGACATTGCTATTTCAATTGGCATCAGAGCTCGGTCTCTAGAAAGTTCAAAAAACACCTAACAAGTGCTAGAGAAAAGATCTAGAAGAATGTCGAAAGCAAAATACATTGTAGAAGGAGGATCCTCAAACAGACCACCATTTTTTGATGGATCGGATTACTAATTTTGGAAAAACAAAATGCAGTTGTTTCTAAAGTCTCAAGACATAGGAATGGGGCGCATCATTACAGATGGAGACTTCACACCAAGGGTTGATCAAGATGACTCAAACTCTGCCATAAAGAAAGAAACAGACTAAACAGCCGATGATAAAGCTAAGGTACTTTTAAATTCTAAAGCTCAGTTATTCTTATCATGTGCTTTAAGCAGGGAAGAAAGTGAAATGGTAGATGAATGCACAACTGCAAAAGAAATTTGGGATACACTACAAACCCATCATGAAGGAACAAGCCATGTCAAAGAGACAAGAATAGACATTGGCATAAGGAAATTCGAATTGTTCGAAATGCAAAAAGGAGAAACTATTGATGAAATGTACTCAAGATTTACTACAATAGTAAACGAAATGCATTCTCTTGGCAAAGCTTACACAGTACAAGAAAGAGTAAGAAAGATCATGAGGTGTCTTCCAATTATATGGAGTCCAATGGTAACAACCATAAGTCAAGCCAAGAATCTTGAATCACTGCCTCTGGAAGAATTAATTGGAATATTAAGAGCACATGAAGTATTGTTACAAGAAGACAAACCGATCAAGAAAGGAAAGGTAATAGCACTAAAAGCTTCTCAAGAAAAAATCTCAGCAAAATTAGAGGAAGAACCAGAAGAAGATGAACAAGAAGATACTGATGAAATTGCTCTTCTCACCAGAAGAATACAGAGAATGATGAGAAGAAGAGATGAAATCAAAAAGTGATTTCAAAACAAAAATCCCAAAACAGAGGTTGATAAAAGTCAAGTCACATGCTTTGGATGCAACAACTTAGGAATTACAAAGCAGAATGTCCTTCAAACAGAAATCCACCAAAACAATTTCATTTCAAAAAGAAATCGATGATGGCAACATGGGATGATTCAGAAGAATCAGAAACTGAAGAAGAAGAAGAAGAAGAAGAAGAAGAAGAAGAAGAAGAAGAAGAAGAAGAAGAAGACATATGATTAATGGCAAAAACAGAGGAAGAAAAGGTAATAAGTTCTGAATCTTGTTATTTATGTGAACAAATGGGAAAAGAATTTGATAACTTGTTAAATGACTCAAATCTCCTTATTCCAAATGCAATTCCTTAAAAGAACAACTTTATAAAGAAAAAGAAGAAAGTCATGCTAAAAATAATATGTTAAAAAAAATCATTCAAGAATTGAAAGAAATGGAAAAACAGATTTTTAAAACAGAGAACGTTCGACTGAAAAATGAAAACGAACTTCTCAAAACAGATTTATTAAATTTCATTAAAGCCAATGAAACCTTTCATAACATCATGGGATCTCAAATAGGAATTTTTGATAAAACTGGTCTTGGTTTCAATCAAACCCAAAAAACCAAGTTATATGAAAATTTCTTTGTCCCAGAAAGAAATGAAGAAAAATGCAAAACCAGATGCTCATATTGTAAAAAACTTGGACATCTAGAATTTGCTTGCTATTTTAGAAAAAGAGATGAAAAGATTGAAAAGAAGAAGGAAATTGAAAGAGGAAATCCTTCTGTAAAAACAGTTGTAAAAAAACTGCAAAAAAGAGAACAATCTCCAGAATGCTTCCGAAACGGAGAAAGTTCGAAAGCACAAGCTGAACGATCTGGAAACTCTTTCAAACCAAAGTTTAAACCTTTTGAAAAATAGATTGTTAAACCTATTTCAAAATCAATAACTAAAAACTCAGCAAATTTCAAGAATAAAGGAACGATACATCATTTCAAAGAAAAAGGAAATGTTAAAGCTAACTCTCCAGGACCCAAGACAAAGTGGGTACCTAAGGCTTAAATAATATCATATGCAAGTTGGTTTTCCAAATATAAAGAGAAAGCTCTGGTTCTTGGACAGTGGCTGCTCAAGACACATGACAGGAGATAAAAACTACTTCATAACATTCACCAAGAAGGATGGAGGATCGGTCACTTTTGGAAATGACAATCAAGCTCAGATTAAAGGTAATGGAACCATTGGTAAGACAAACTCTACTCAAATAAATGATGTTCAATATGTGGAAGGTTTAAAACACAATCTGTTAAGTATAAGTCAGCTATGTGACAATGGATGTGAAGTCATTTTTAAACCAAAGGTATGTGAAATCAGAAAAACAAAAACTGGAGAAATTCTTTTTTCTGGAAATCGAAAGAAAAATTTATATGTTTTATATCTTGAAGAACTACCTAATGAATCACGCTTCATATAAATCAATAAAAATAAATGGATTTGGCATAAAAGGGCTGGGCATATCAGTATGAAAACCATTTCAAAGATCTCTAAACTAGATCTTGTTAGAGGATTACCGAAACTCAATTTTGAAAAAGATAAAATATGCGAAGCTTGTCTGAAAGGAAAACAAGTCAAAAGTAGCTTCCACTCAAAAGATTTTGTAACAACAAATAGAACTCTTGAACTACTTCACATTGATTTATTTGGGCCAGTCAAAACAACAAGTCTAGGAGGAATGAAATATGGTTTTGTTATTGTTGATGATTTTTCAAGATTTACATGGGTACTGTTTTTGAAACAAAAAGATGATGCTTTTGAAGCATTCAAAACATTTTGTAAAAAGGTTCAAAATGAAAAAGAATCAAGTATCATTTATGTAAGAAGTGATCATGGAGGAGAATTCATAAATGCTTCATTTAAAACTTTTTTTTGATGAACTTGGAATTTCTCATAATCTCTCATGTGCAAGAACTCCACAACAAAATGGAGTTCTTGCACGAAAAAAATAGAACACCGCAAGAAATGGCAAGAATTATTTTAGAAGAATCAAATGTTGAAAGATATTTTTGGGCTGAAGCCATAAACACATCTTGCCATATTCTAAACCGTGTATCTATCAGAAAGATCACCAACAAAACCCCATATGAAATCTGGAAAAATAGAAAACCAAACATCTCTTACTTTCACATCTTTAGGTGTTACTGTTACATTTTAAACAACAAATATCTCATTGGAAAATTTGATGCAAAATCTAATAAAGCAATCTTTATTGGATACTCAACCGACTCTAAAGGTTATAGGGTGTTTAATTTAAGAACAAATGTTGTTGAAATAAGTATGCACATATTATTTGATGAGTTTGATGACTTAGATATAAGTAAAAAGGATGAGGAAGAAGAAACTCCAATCGAAACACAGCAGCAAAACAGTTTGCAGAAAACAGAGATTGATAAACAATCTCCGTTTCATTCTCCACCAAAAAGTTGGAAAACGATTGAAGATCATCCTCAAACCTAGATCATTGGAGACACAACTGATGGAATTAGAACCAGAAAATCATTCAAGAATGATGAAAACAACATGGCAGTGATATCTCAGATCGAACCAAAGTCAATCAAAGAAGCAATTATTGATCAATCTTGGGTAAATGCCATGAAGGAAGAACTACTGCAATTTCAGAAAAATGAAGTCTGGACTCTGGTACCTGATCTATTAGATCAAACAATCATTGGTACACGATGGGTGTTCAGAAACAAACTAGATGAAGAAGGTAAGGTTATCAGAAACAAAGCAAATTTGGTAGCTCAAGGTTATAATCAACAGGAAGGTATAGATTATGATGAAACATTTGCTCCAGTTGTAAGGTTAAAAGCTATTCGAATACTTCTTGCATATGCATCTCATAAACTTATCAAATTATTTCGAATGGATGTTAAAAGTTCTTTTTTAAATGGATTCTTAAATGAACAAGTATATGTAAAACAACCCTCAGGTTTTGAAAGTCAATCAAAACCAAATCATGTTTTCAAACTTACCAAAGCTCTATATGGCTTAAAACAAGCACCAAAGGCCTGGTATGAACGACTGAGTTCATTCCTAATTAAAAATGATTTCCTGAGAGGAAAAATCAACGCCACACTATATAAGAAAACAGAGGGAAATGATTTACTCATCGTTCAAGTATATGTTGATGATATCATTTTTGGATCAACAAATGAAAAAATGTGTGAAAGCTTTTCAAAACTTATGCAAAGTGAATTTGAAATGAGCATGATGGGTGAATTAAGGTACATTCTCGGCTTACAAATTAAACAATATGAAAATGGAATTTTTATTTGTCAAGAAAAGTACATCAAAGATCTGTTGGTTAAATACAAAATGAATGAATCAAAAATCATGACCACTCCTATGCATCCATCTTCTTCTTTAGAAAAAGATGAAAAGGGCAATGCTGTTTCTGAGAAAGAGTATCGAGGAATGATCGGCTCTCTGCTATATTTAACGGCCAACAGGCCTTATATAGTGTTTGTTGTGGGATCATGTGCTCGATTTCAATCAGCACCAAAAGAATCCCATTTAACAGTAGTAAAACGCATATTTAGATATCTTGTTGGAACCACTAATCTTGGTCTTTGGTATAGAAAGGGTTCACACTTTGATCTTATAGCATAATGTGATGCTGATTATGCTGGAGATAAAATTGAAAGAAAGAGCACGAGTGGAGCATGTCAATTCTTAGGCGAAGCATTAATCAGCTGGTCTTGCAGAAAACAAAACACAATAGCTCTGTCAACAACATAGGCCGAATATGTTTCAGCAACAAACTATTGCTCACAGGTTTTGTGGATTAAAAATCAACTTCAAGACTACTCTGTAAGTTATTCCAGTATTCCAATTTATTGTGATAATACGAGTGCGATAAATTTGTCTAAGAATCCCATTCAGCATTCTAGATCAAAACATATTGAAATAAAACATCACTTTATTCGTGATCATGTTAATAAGAAGGATATTGAATTAATCTTTGTTGATATTCAAAATCAACTTGTTGATACTTTTACAAAGCCCATTGTCGAGGATAGCTTCAATTTGATCAATGAAAAATTGAAAATCATGAAAAATCCAGAAAATGCTGGATAAATTCTACTTCTGCAGAAAACGGAGAACGTTTATCAATCTCATTTTCGCGAGCATCATTCTCCGTTCTGAAAAACCAACATTCTCTGTTTGAGTCATCACCTTCTCTCTCAAAACCAAAAAGGCAAATCTTTGCATTTAATACATGTGTCTCTCTGTCTGAAGATAGAGTACTGACACACTTTATAGCCCCCAAAATTCCTCTCCTCCTTCCCTAGGTTGACAATAACTAGTCATAAAATAATCATTATTTTCCTTTCCTCTTCTCAAGTCAGAAAAAGAAGTCTCTTTTTCAACCTCTTCACCTTCCTTTTTCCCCAAAATCTGCAACTAAATACCAACCTTCTCCTTCATCTTCCTCACTCAAAACTCACTTACTCAACAGACAAAAAATGGCGTGAACCAAACAATCTGCACGCAAAAATGCTTCTCCCTGCACACCACCTTCATCCCCTTCATCTGATTATGTGGAATGTTCACCTTCTCCACCACCTCGACCAACACCACCACATACTCCCTTTGATTCAACTTCTTTTGACAACAACCAAGAAATTTTCAATCCCAATCCTCTATCCACTATTATTCCACCACTATACACTCATCCCACACCAAACCTTGTTCAAGTCCCTCCACATTTGCGAAACCAAACCATTCCTCAACGACGATCAATGAGGGTTCAATCTGGAATTGGAACCTCAAAACCATCAAACCTAAAACCACATTACTTCGTCATCTCAGATTCTGAGACTAATGATTCCTTTGATCCTTGCCCTCCATCATCAGAAAAGGCACCCGCAAAAACCCAACCATCAACATCAGCAAGGATACTAACAAACACCAAACCTACCACACCATCAAAATCAGCCTTCTCCTCTGAACCCTCACAATCAACTCCCCCAAACCAAATACGGAGATTAATAAACGAAATTGTCTCTCCTCTTACTAAACAAAATGAACGCCCCTCTCAATCCAAACCACAAACAAAACCCATGAAAACAAAATCTGCCATGACAATTGCGCAGTTCCTTGCTCGAAAGAAACTTCCAAACCCTCAAAGGAGAAAAACCCTCACTCCAAAACAAAACCTCAAACACTGCCAACCCGCCTCTCTAGAACATTCTCCACAATGTTCCCCACCTCAACCTCAAGAACGTTCTCCTATTCAAACTCCTTTTTCTCCTCCATTACAAGAACATTCTCCAAATCAAGCACGTTCTCCTGCTCACATAGTCTCTCCTCCAGAATCCACTCTTTATCCACCATCTTCCCCATCAACACACGCCAAACGTTCTCCCACTCCAGAACGTTCCTCTACCTCCACCTCTTCTGAATCTGAACCATCCCCACCACCTAAAAAATCCAAACAAAATACTTCACCTCTGATTCCTTCCAGCAAAACCAAACTCTTTAAAAGAAAATGGGCTCCACACCCAGTTGGGATTGGACGAGTCTTTGTCTTTGAAAACCTCATCATAGAAGGCAATGTTGTCCAACATCACACAGATGCTCTTGGATGGACCTCGTTCCTGCAAACATCTGAATGCTACTATCCAGATGTTGTTCGAGCCTTTTATTGCAATGCAAAGACGTTTGCTGACAAATCCCTTATCATTTCCACGATTAAGGGAGTTGATATCAAACTAACTCCAGACATTATGGCTTCAATCCTTCAGTTGCCCATAGAAGGCACATTTGTGTTTGGTAACAACTGGTACTCAGCCTTGAATCTTCGAAAGATTGAAGTACTCTCTGATTTACTTCAAGAAGACTTAACTCGCTCCTTGTCAACATACCTCAAGCCCCTTCCTAAAGTATTCAATAGTATGTGTCAGCATACTCTCATTCCTCATTGTGGAAGTCATGAGTATGTCTTTGACAATGACGTGATGCTCATCCATCATCTTCTAAACTACAAACGTTTGAACTTGCCTCATGTGATTCTTCAACACATGATCTGTGCAGCAACCAAAGACTACAAGAAGAATATTGTACCTTATGGAATGGTATTGACTAAAGTCTTCAGGTATTTTGGAGTCTCCCTTTCTTTTGAAAAATCTCTGATCAAACTCTCCAAATTCTCCATCAAAAATCTCTCTTATATGAGAAAGACCCTTTCTGCCCCCACCTTCATCCACCACATTTTCCTTTCCCACCTCTCTCAAAAGAAAGAGATCAGCTCGAACCCGACCTATTCCCGTTCCTTTTTCACCATCCTCATCTGATCACTCACCAGAAGCAGTTCCTAAACTTGCTCAAGAACGTCCTTCACCTCTTCAAAAACGTTATCCACCTAAAAACCCGACTCCCTCAATCTTTCTCCCTACTTCATCCACCATTTCTTCAACTCACTTCATCTCATTCTCTCAACTTCTTCGCTCCCCACTTCAGAATTTTGGGACTTTTCTAACTGCTCAAAACACGAGCACCATGTCACCACTCTTTATTTCCCCACAAAAACCAGTTCCTCTGTTTTTAGCATTAGTCAGTTTTTGAACTTCCCAGAACATGCTACCCCATCTACACATATGTCTACCCCATCAGCGTCTCTACCATCCATGTCCACATCAGTTGGCACTCTTCCATCTATTTATGTGTCTCCAAATACGGTTGTGGCCACTACCACTCAGCCAACAACTCATCTTCACACTACTCCTCGCCAGTCTGAACCTTCCAATTCAGATGTTATGGATGCACTGCATGTCATTTATGGCTAGACAGCTTCAGCAAGATCAGGAAGTCACTCTGATAAGAACTTGACTCATAGAGCAACTTGCTCCCAAGCTGGGAGTTCCACCTCCTCTACCTCATCCGGTTCCTCCTCCTCTTCAAGTTCCTCCACCTGGAAAATCCTCCTCTTCAGAAGGATCCTCTCCCTCCTTAGCTTCTTAGTTACTTTTCTGTTACTTTTTTGAATGACAAAGGGGGAGAATTAAGTTAGCTTTTAATTTGTATTAAAAAGACTAATTATGTAATTCTGCTCATAGTTATGTAATTTTGTTCTCAATCAAATGAAAAACCAGTTTATTGCATATAGTGTTTTAAATTCTGTCAATTTAAAAACTGCATAAATTGAGGGGGGCCTTTTAAGCTCATTAAATACTTGATATAAGAATCAGAATTAAAATCTAAATTAACATGGTTGTCATCATCAAAAAGGGGGAGATAGTTGAGAAAAACTCCATATTAAAGTTTTGATGAAAACAAACAAATTTTAATTAAGAAAGTTAATTATGATTCTAAAATGTTATGTTAATTTAACTTGTGCTTTTGAGTGAATTTATTTAAGAACAGAATCAAGCAAAGCAGAAAAGACAAGAATAAAAACATTCTGCATAAAAACAGAGAATGATCTCCAGTTTCAAGAATGTTCAGCACATCATATTGATCAATCATTTTCCACCTCTTTAACAAAGATTCTGCCTCGAAATTTCATTCAAATAAAATCAGTACATGGCAAGGAACAAGTAGGATTCATCCCAGATCAAAAAGGTTATCTGGTCACTAAAATAAAAGGACTCAAAAAACAATCAGAAATAAGAACAGTTTGTAACTCTAAAATCAAACTATCAAGAAAGTTTGGTCAACCTTGATATATGATAAGACATTACAAAGGACATCCAGAATGATCAAAACAGGAACTTCAGATTGATCATCAAATCTCCAGAAAGATCAAATTGACAGATCCAGATTGATAATCAATCTCTGTTTTCTACATAACTCCAGCAGTAACATCTTCTCTTCTGCAATGGCTTATAATTCTTCTTCAAACTCAATGGGCTACATTCAAAACTCAAGATCGAAACTGTACCATCCAAGATCAAGGAAGAAACTTCAAAGGCCTTTTTACTAGAAGACAAAACTGATTTAAAGCTTTAACAGAAAAGTCAAAAAGCAGTTTTTAAATCAATGGCTGGATTATTTTTATTCTGAAATATTGGTTTCAGTCAAAAATACAGAGCACTACCAACAACTCTTTTTCACCCTCATTAAATGCTTCTAAAGCCTACAAATAGAATGCCAATATCCAGGAGAAACCAAAGAAGTTCAAGTGCTGCAAAATCTAAAACATCAATCACATACATACTTGAAATTCTCAGAAATCGCAAAGAAGAAGAAGTTCTAAAAATCTCATATCAGATTGCTTGATCATTACTGGTTTCTTTGTAAAGAATCAAATCTCAAACAAGAATTGAGATATCTTAGATTCTGTCAAAATCAATCTTATTGTAAAAACTCAAACTATAAGAGTTTATTTATAGTTTGTTTAGATTGCATTGAATCCTATCAAAATTAGATAGGTGTTGTTGTTGCTTTCTGGGTGGAAAGTAATAGAGATTAAAACAAATCAAGGTTGATCTAGACTAGGTGCTGTAAAATCAAGAAGGTTCTTTGTTTTAAACACTTAGTGGAAAATCTCACAGTGTAAGGATTGGACGTAACCCAAGTTGGGTGAACCAGGATATTTCTTTGTGTTGTATTCTCTATCCTATCTATTTATTTGTTAAACTTAATTGATTAATTAAGATAAAACACAAATTGAGTTTCTATTTTTAAACTAATCAAAGAACATTCTCTGTTTTATAATAAAATCAAGAACGTTCTCCTTTTCTCTGTTTTCACAACCAAGATCAATCTTGAGTTATTTTCTTCAGTTTTTAACAGGAATTTTTAAAAGGTGCATTTACAATTCAAACCCCCCTTTCTTGTAAATCGACATTGCTACTTCATCATGTTTCTTGGCTCCTCATTAATCTCATGGAAAAATAAAAGACAAGCACGAGTCTCTCAATCTTCTACTGAATTAGAGTATTGTACCATGTCTACTTCTTCTTCGAAAATTATTTGGCATCATGATGTTTTGGTTGAACTTGGATTTAGAGATGACAATTAGATCCAAACTCAGTGGGTACCCGCAAAAAAAACCTACAATGGATATGGTAAAAATCTGCATGATGGGTATGGGCACATGGACGAATAATTATCCGTAAAAAGCGATTTAGAGAAGTTGGAGAGGATACTCTGTCGAAATTTCGAGAAAAAGCATATATATATATTTAAACGGTTAAAAAGCGATTTAGTTGTTTAATTGTTAAGTTAATTGATAGGCTTGCCAGGCTAGGAGTATAGCTTGTGCACCGGTCATGACACTAAATTTTTTGGGTCGTGACACTACATTAGTTTGAGGGGGAATGGGGGATGGTGTTAATTAGGATTTGATCTTAGCCTTTATTGTCATTATGAATTGTAATTACTAATAACCACTGATACTATTATATGTAGTATGGAATACAGTAGAGAAAGGCATCAAAGCTAGCACTTTTAAAAAATAATAGTAGTATAAGGATAACTAGGATGTTAAGATACGAGGATGAGATTCTTTCTATATTTATAACTTTTACATCAAGACATGAGGATGAGATTCTATCTATATTTATAACTTTTATATCAACGCTAACATTTAATGTAAAAAATATGCAGCAAAAAATTCGGGTAAAAGTAATTTTGTGAACTTAAATTATTAAATAATATTGGAATTTACGTAAGAAACTTCTAGTAAATTTTTTGTAGAAAATAAATTTACATGAAAATAAAATCCCAAGAATATCAAACGTGAAATCCCTACTTGAAACAATAGAGAAAGATAAGAGAAAATGAGAAATGAGATGAAGGGGGAGAAGACATAGATCTTGGACAAAATGAATAAGATTTGATTTTTGTTGGGAATGGTTCTATACTAGTTTTTAAAAGAACAAGATGGTTAACAAATTGTTTTTGTAAAAATAGTTTGGTTTTCAATTTTTATGAATTCGTTTAGTTAAAAAAATAGTTAGGTTCAGAGTTTGGTACTGATTTTTTTTCTAACATCCCTAACCTAAACACCATTACATATCAAATGACAAAATACGCCAACATGTAATACATCAATACAATTAAAAACAACTAAATTTCTTCCAACTCATGAACCAAAAACTCATTTTTTTAAACAAAGTTTCAGATTCACAAGGTTGTGAGGAAGAAGATTAATTGATTTTGTTCACCAATTTCACATAAGTAATAAGATGTTTTGGGAAAAATTGATTTTTAATTAACTCTAAATTATTTTGGAAAAGAAGAAGTGAAGTGATGAAAGCTTTCAAGGACTATATACAACTTATTCATTGAAACAAATCTCTAAATTCACAATGTTCCGAGCAAGAAGACCAACTGAGTTTGTTCATTATGTTCACCTATTTCACATAAGCAATAAGAAGTTTTGCAAAAATTTGACTTTTAATGAACCCTAAATTAAGTTGGGGAAGAAGAAGTAAAGTGAAGAAAGCTTTCAAGAACCGTATAGAACCCATTCATTGAAACATATCTCTAAATTCATAAAGTTGAGCAAAAAGACTAACTGAATTTGTTCACCTACTTCAAATAAACAACAAGAAATTTTTAGAATTAAGTATATAAAATTTTAATATATAAATAAAAAGTATAATATTATATTTAATATAAGAATTTTAAGTTGTAAATTTACAAAAATAAATTGGAGGGAGGTAGTAGATCAAATTTTAGTTTACATTTTTAATAATTAAAATTTAGTTGGAATTTAGGTTGGAACATTTATTTTATTTTATAATTATAGTAGTTGTTTTTGAAATTTTTTTATAAATTATTGCCTCAGATATTTTTTATAATATACATTTGAATTATAATTTAGTCTACAAAAATTTGTGTATTTAGACTCTAATCTTAAAAATTGAGCCTAATAAAAAAAATACAATTTTAATAATTAAATAAATTAGTAAAATAAATTTTAGTCCAAATATACATATCAATCTACATTATGCAATGAGAATCTACACATATCAATCTGTATGTTACCACAATTATTCTAAAAACTTATGTAATTTGGTTTTCACAATTTTGTCACAATTAATAACTATTTATTTTTCAAATTTTTTTAACATAAATATTTTTTATATAAAATTTAACTACTTCCATACATTTAATCAAATTCATGTGTGAAAATTTTCTTCAAATTATACGTAATATCGTACTTTTTGCGAATATCTAATGGAATTAGAAGAATAATTTTAAAATTTGGATACAAAAAATACAAATATAGAATATATCAAATAGATGAATTGTTAGTAATTTTTTAAAAAATTATTGAGGTTGTGATCACTCCTATTTTCTAACGAAGCTCCGCCACTGCACTTAGATAACCAAAGGATAAGGGTATGAGTATTAAAAATGATATACAAAAGGATATAGACATGGATATGGGTATTTTTTTAAACAACATATATGGAGATGGTGCTATAATACCATACCCAAACCCTACCTATTGTCATCCCTACATGGATTTCCTCAAATAGAGCCAACATCACTTTATGTTGACAATACAAGTGCCATTTAAATCATTGCAAATCCTGTTTTTCATTAGCACACTAAACATATTGAAGTTGGTTGTCATTCAATCAGTGATGCATATGATGGTCGACTAATCTCACTTCCTCATGTCAATACTCAGTTTCAGGTTACAAATATTCTTATCAGGGTTGTTCCACGTCCTTATCATCATTTTCTTGTTAGCAAATTAATACTTCTTGACCAACTACACTAGTTTGAGGGGGAAGGGGGAGGGTGTTAATTAGGAATTGATCTTAGCCTTTATTGTCATTATGAATTGTAATTACTAATAACCACTGATACTATTATATGTAGTATGGTATACAGTAGAGAAAGGCATGAAAGTTAACACTTTTGAAAAATAATAGTAGTATAAGGATAACCAAGATGTTAAGATACGAGGATAAGATTCTTTCTATATTTATAACTTTTACATCAAGATATGAGGATGAGATTCTATCTATATTAATAACTTTTATATCAACACTAACATTTAATGTAAAAAATATGCAGCAAAAATTTCGGGTAAAAGTAATTTTGTGAACTTAAATTATTAAATAATATTGGAATTTACGTAAGAAACTTCTAATAAATTTTTTGTAGAAAATAAATTTACATGAAAATAAAATCTCAAGAATATCAAACGTGAAATCCATACTTAAACAAGAGAGAAAGATAAGAGAAATGGAGAAATGAGAGAAAAGGGGAGAAGAGATAGATCTTGGACAAAATGAATAAGATTTGATTTTTGTTGGGAATGGTTCTATACTAGTTTTTAAAAGAACAGTATGGTTAACATGATGTTTTTGTAAAAATAGTTTGGTTTTCAATTTTTATGAATTAGTTTAGTTAAAAAAATGGTTAGGTTCAGAGTTTGGTTCTGTTTTTTTTTTTTTAACATCCCTAACCTAAACACCATTACATATCAAATTACAAAATATGCCAACACGCAATACAATTAAAAACAACTAAATTTCTTCCAACTAATGAACCAAAAACCCATTTTTTGAAACAAAGTTTCAGATTCACACGGTTGTGAGGAAGAAGATGAATTGATTTTATTCACCAATTTCACATAAGTAATAAGATGTTTTGGGAAAAAATTGATTTTTAATTAACTCTAAATTAATTTGGGAAAGAAGAAGTGAAGTGATGAAAGCTTTCAAGGACTATATACAACTTATTCATTGAAACAAATCTCTAAATTCACAAGGTTGTGAGCAAGAAGACCAACTGAGTTTGTTCATTATGTTCACCTATTTCAAATAAGCAATAAGAAGTTTTGCAAAAATTTGACTTTTACTGAACCCTAAATTAAGTTGGGGAAGAAGAAGTGAAATAAAGAAAGCTTTCAAGAACCGTATACAACCCATTCATTGAAACATATCTCTAAATTCACAAAGTTGAGCAAGAAGACTAATTGAATTTGTTCACCTAATTCAAATAAACAACAAGAAATTTTGAGAATTATTCAGTTTTAATAAACCCTAAATTGATTTTTAAAAAAAGAAATGATATGGAGAAACTTTCAAAAGATATATACAACCTATATGCCTTAATTTATATAAGTTAAAGGACTGATTTAACTATTTTTTAAAGTTACAAGACCAAATTAAACTTTGAAAATAAATAAAAAGACGAAAAAATATATAATATATATATATATATATATATATATATAT
The DNA here is from genome assembly GCF_000331145.2 of Cicer arietinum. Lineage (NCBI taxonomy): Eukaryota > Viridiplantae > Streptophyta > Magnoliopsida > Fabales > Fabaceae > Cicer > Cicer arietinum. The sequence continues at coordinate 287,202 of NC_021164.2, forward strand.
ATATATATATATTTCATGGACATACGTTGCTCTCACCTTAATTCTTCATTTTGTTATTTATTTACACGTATTTTTTAATCTACCAAACTTTCTCAACAAACTCATGTGTCTACTTTGATTTTATCTACCAAATATACTTTTAACACATACAAAATTATGACAATTTAGGTTTAGTCCCTAAAAATATTTTATTTACTTATAGTCTATAACTTGATTTTATAGGGGCTAAAAATAACATTTTTTTACCAAAAAATCAAAATCAAAATAGGGATTAAAAGAGGATAAAAAAATTTATGGACTAAAAGGTTGAATTTTTTTTTACAGGGACTAAAATTTATTTTACCCTTTTTTAATAATTAAAATTGCAGTTTTTATATTAGGGATCCAATTTTTTAGATGATAACTGTGTCTCCTAAGTGTTTATGACTATAATTGTTAGAAGATATTTCAATGAAGGTTATAATTGTTGTTTTTATTATAACAAGGACTAAAATATATCGTTTATAAATTATAAAGGAACAAAATGAATATTAAGATTAAAAAAATCAAAATTGTATTTAACTCTAAATAAATTATATAAAATATTACATGTAATCTCCATTTTATACTATTACAAAATTAATTTTTACTAAAAAGGGCAAGGTACAATCTTGCACCCCTTTTTTGACGTTTTTTTAGAGATTCTTATACAAATCCTTGATAAGTCATGACTCTCTGCATCCAGCTCAACTAACTACACACGATCTCACCAATAGTTTAATAAAATAAGGATTTTTTTAGGTTAAATATATTTTTAATTTTTATAAAATTGTCATCTTTTAAGTTTAATTGCAAAAAAAAAAACAAACAAATTATTCACTTTTAGGTCCCTATTTTTCTTTTATAGGAACATTTTTTAGAAACTAAAATTATTAATTTTTTTACAAAAGCTTTTCAAAATAAAGTAAATAAAAAATTTAAGGATTAAAAAGTTGAGATTTATAGAGACTAAAAATAAAATTTTATATATTAAAAACTAATTTTATTTTTTTTAATTATTAAAATTGCACTTACTTTTTTACTAGGGAATAGGGGCTCAATTTTTAAAATTACAATCGAATATTCACAATATTTAAAAGACAGTTCTATCAATAAAATATAACCACAGAACGGAAACAATGTTTATTATACTCAACCTATTACAATCAAGAGAACAAAAACATAGAAATTCAATGAACGATGGAACTAGATAATAAAAGATATATATCAGGCAAATTAATGATTAATAAAAATATATGATTGGTCTGTTACAGTTAATCCTTTTTTTTTTTGGTAAGTTTTTTATTTTATTTTATTTGTTTTTGTTCTTTACATTTTGTTTTAGTCCATATAAAACTAATTTTTATTAGAATGAGTTTTGTAATATATTTAATATTGAATTTTAGTCATTTAAGTAAAAATATTTAGAAAAAATAAATAAATAAATAGATTAAAAAAAAACGTATATTTACGTACATTAATCAAATATTTAAGCCAAAATTAATCATACATAATAAAATGTATCTTGCAAGAATGAATAGGTGAATTTGTCCTTTAAATCGTAGTGTTAGTCAACTTAGTCTATAAACTTTATAAATTGGCAAATATATCTCTAAAATTATAAAAAAAAAAATTGTCAAATATATTTTTAAAATTATAAAAATATCAATCAAATTAGTTTATGTGTACACTTTTGTCGTTAGATATTTAGATGTGGCATAATAGTTACTCGGTTCGTTAGATATTTGAATATGAGTCTTATTCACGTTAATCTTACACCAATGTCATTTTCCATGTAGACAATTTGTCAATTCTATGAAAAATTTAAATTTCACAATAAAATTAATCTATTGACATTGAAAGGGAATCATGTGTCAAATATTTAATTAGCAGCATGTCACTGGTCTATTGCGATAAAAATTTAAAAATTAAATATTTTAATTAATTATTATTTTACAATTTGATAGAAGTATTTGTTAATTCATAAAACTCGTATATTAATTTAATTGATGTTTATCAATTAAAATATCAAATTACTTATTTATTAAATATAAATAATGAATTACATGCAATGAGGCAAGTATTCAATTGATTCACGAGAAACCTATGTATTCTTTCACGAGAACCTATATGATATGCACTGTTTCGATTGTTATGTACTTATTCTATAATTTGTGTTTCAATTGGAATAATGCATATTGTGTTAAAATTTGTACTTAATAATTTTCTTATAAAAATTCAATGGAAACCAACATTTTAACAATTTAACTATTAACTATGAGTTTGTTTTATATTAATTTGTTACTAATTATAAAAAAAATTATCACAATCAATAACTTATATATTCATTATTATGAATTTTAATATAAAATGATATTTTTAGAAAGTTATTTAAAAAGGGAGAAGGTTAGTGAAGATGGAATGTTTGAAGGAGCGAGAAAGAGGAGAGGAGAGAGAAGATTCGAGTTTTGACCAAAGGGATTGAAGAGTAACTCCGTCCTCTGCGCATATCTCTTCCAACGCAGCGTTTAACACTGAGTCCATTCTTTTTCAATTCCAGAGCATAGCCAGCGTCTGCCTGTGCGTATGTGATTCAGGCCTGGAGTCGTCAACAGTACCCAGTTTGTGAACGGGTTCTGCAATTGGTTCGTGAACGTGACATCCAGCCAATTTTTCAATTGTTTGTGGCGTTTAGGATTCTTGAAATTTGTTCTTGATTTCTGACAACGTTCTTTTTTTTTTTATGAACCGTAGTTTTTTGTCTCCACAAAAAATTTAAATAATTCGAATAATTTAAATTAATCTTCCAATTATTAAAATATTGGTGAAAATGTCTACCTTAGCGGCACGCTTATGTTACAACGCTTAAAAATTAACTGATAACTAAAAAGTTAACTCTTAAATTATTATTTATGGATGAAAAGCTAATTAAATGAAATTAAAGTATTTAATAAATTTAATTTTTAATAATTTAAAATAATAAAAAATATGATATTTTTTTAATATTTTTTAGATATTATTTTATTTTATTTTCCTTTTTTAATTAATTTTCCTACTTTACTTTATTAAACTTAAAAAAATTACAGCTTTGAAATAAAAATCAGAACCATATAATTCATTTACTTTTGTGTTACATCATTTACTTTTGATTTTAATACAATACAAACATAAATTTGAATAGTTCTCTAAAAGTTTAGCAACCTCCATAGATTAGTATGAAAAATTCATTTACTTTTGTGTTACATCATTTTTTTAATGCAATTCATTTACTATTTACAATTTATCATAAAAAATGAATTTAACATTATATAGATTAGAAGATAAAAAAAATAATTATTATTATGGCAATGCATACCTTAATCAATTTTTTATAAAATGAAAATTTATTTATTTATTAGCTATTTTGGCAAGAAATTAAAAAAACTACTCACCGAAAATAATGTACGTCAACATGTGAAAACTAATGAGTGAGAGAGTGACAAGTGAATATAATAGTTATTTTGTATTATATAAGATAAAAAATAATAAAAATAAAATAATAAGATTATAAATGGCAAAAAATATAAAAAGCTATAAACTCAAACGCTAATTGAAATAGCGTATTAGAATAAACTATAACCGAGTGAAAAAATTTATTTATCAAACGCATCTATTCTAATCCAACAAATTTATAAGCTTGTTGATGTTATTAAAGAGTGCCTAAATTCAAGTTTGACTTAATGTTCTCTCTCCCTTAAATTAATTACTCACAGTAGCAATTAGTTTAACTTTAGAATCTCACGTACCCCAATTTTCTTCTTATACTTCAAGAATACATCTCGTTTTAGTAGTTTTGTCGATGGATATGTCAATTATTCATTGGTGGTGCAATAAACTAATTGATAAACTTCAATTTAGTGATTTTGTAGAGATTAATATCAATTATTTTTAGGAATTACTATAAATATACATATAATATATTATATTTACATATTTTTTTATTAAAAAAAATTATATTAATTAAAATGAAAGTTAAGAATAATAACTTCTAGCGTCATATATTAGAAATGAATCTAATAAAAAAAATGCCAATGGCCTGTGTGACCAATGAGCTAATCCAATGGATATTCCTTTAGAGGTTAATACTAAATGATATCATGATGATATTGATGGTAAGCTTTTGTTGGATCCCTTATTGTATAGACAACTTATGGATAGTCTTAATTACTTTACTATTATGCGACGTGACATATCTTTTGTTGTTCAACAAGTAAGTTGATTCATGCATTCTCCTTAGCATCATCACTTGACAGCGGTTCGTCATATAATTCGCTACTTGAAGGGAACCTCCCATTGTGGTATATTATTTTCTATTGGTATAGTTCCTAAATTGAGTGCTTATAGTGATGTCGATTAGGTAGGGTGTTTTGATATTCGATGATTATTCATTGGTTGGTGCATGTTTCTTGGCTCCTCATTAATCTCATGGAAAAATAAAAGGCAAGCAAGAGTCTCTAAATCTTCTACTAAATTCGAGTATTGTGTCATGTCTATTTTTGGTTCGGAAATCATTTGGCCCCGTGATGTTTTGGTTGAACTTGGATTTAGAGATGACAATTAGATCCAAATTCAGTGGGTACCCACAAAAAAAAACCTACAATGGATATGGTAAAAACCCACATGATGGGTATGGACACATGGACGATTAATTACCCGTAAAATTAAGCTGGTAAGGGTACTATAATACTCACCCCACCCTGCACCCGCACTTATATAAATATATTATTTATTTATTTATTTATTATATTAGTATTTAGTTTAATTAATTATTTTCTTTTATGTTTTAACATCTATTAATATCATTGGACCACTATAATATTTATAATCGAAAGATAAGCGTTTACAAACTTTTTAAGAATTTCATTATGATGAAGAGATAAATAATTGTGACTGTATAACTAAGAGTTATGTCTTATTAATCATAAATTTATAATTATACTTTCAACTTCCTATAAATTATTTTTACAGATAGCGAATAATATTGTCGTAGGACTTGCAACTTCATAAAATATTATTATGAATACTTGAATGTGTATTGTAACGAGTGTTGTTTTGAGTTAGAAAATATTTTGGTTTATAATACTTTATGATTGAATTTAAGATATTTGGATAATTTTTAAATTTAATCACAACAATGTCATTTATTTATCGATCTATTTTAGTTAAAGTGTGGGTAATGGGTATGGATACGAGCACTTAGTCGGGTGGCTGAAATTTTAAAATTTTAATATATAAATAAAAAAGTATAATATTATATTTAATATAAGAATTTTAAGTTGTAAATTTACAAAAATATATTGAAGAGAGGTAGTAGATGAAATTTTAGTTTATATTTTTAATAATTAAAATTTAGTTAGAATTTAGGTTGGAACATTTATTTTATTTTGTAATTTTTTTATAAGTTATTGCCTCAGATATTTTTTTATAATATACATTTGAATTATAATTTAGTCTACAAAAATTTGTGTATTTAGGTTCTAATCTTAAAAATTGAGCCTAATAAAAGAAATACAATTTTAATAATTAAATAAATTAGTAAAATAAATTTTAGTCCATATATACATATCAATCTACATTATGCAATGAGAATCTACACATATCTATTTGTATGTTACCACAATTATTCTAAAAACTTATGTAATTTGGTTTTTACAATTTTGTCACAATTAATAACTATTTACTTTTCAAATTTTTTTAACATAAATACTTTTTATATAAAATTTAACTACTTTCATACATTCAATCAAATTCATGTGTGAAAATTTTCTTCAAATTATACGTAATATCGTACTTTTGGGAATATCTAATGGAATTAGAAGAATAATTTTAAAATTTGGATACAAAAAATACAAATATAAAATATATCAAATAGATGAATTGTTGAGGTTGTGGGCACTCCTATTTTCTATCGAAGCTCCGCCACTGTCTTAGATAACCAGAGGATAAGGGTACGAGTATTAACGATGATATACAAGAAGACATGAATATGGATATGAGTATTTTTTTTAAACTGCGGATACGGAGACGATGCTATAATATCATACCCAACCTTACCTATTGCCATCCCTACTTGGATTTTCTCAAATAGAGCCAACATCACTTTATGTTGACAATACAAGTGCCATTTAAATCGTTGCAAATCTCGTTTTTCATTAGCACACTAAACATATTGAAATTGATTGTCATTCAATTCGTGATGCATATGATGGTCGACTAATCTCACTTCCTCGTGTCAATACTCAATTTCAGGTTACAAATATTCTTATCAGGGTTGTTCCAAGTCCTTATCATCATTTTCTTGTTAGCAAAATAATACTTCTTGACCAACTACATGTTACGCCCGTGTAAATATATATATATATATATTATAACAATAATAATAATAATAATAATTAAATAAAACAAAACCCTTGCCACCTCATCTCATTCTTTTTCAAATTCATTTTTTCCATTTCCTCTCTCTCTTCCTCTCGGCAGAAAGCAATCCCCCTTCCCCTCCTCCATTTTTTTCTTCTTTCTTTCTTTTCCTTCCCTTCTCATTGCTTCTTCTCATTTTATTACTCAAACCCTCAATCCTTAAAAGCGATTTAACATCCCCACAAGCTTAATTTCTCAAAGAGGTTTAGTACCGTGCTCTAGGAGTATGGTATAACTAGATGTGAAGCTGATTATTCGGTTTTCTTCTTGCACTATTCACCAACCACTTGCATCTACCTGCTTGTCTATGTTGACGACATCATCACAGGTAATGACTAGGTTGGCATTCATCAGCTCAAACATTTGTCTCAAGACTTTTAGACTAAAGATTTGGGGCCGCTAAAATATTTTGTCAAGTGACACGTCCCATGCCAAAAATTTAAATAAATAAATATAATAATAATAATTAATAATTAATAATAATAATAAATAAAAACAAATTAACCCTACTCATTCTCACTCCCTCATTTTCTCCAAATTTTCTCTCTCTCCCTCTCGGCACACACTCCCCTCCCCCTTTTGTTGTTTTTTCTTTCTTTCTTCTCCTTCTCTTCTCCTTGCTTCTTCTCATTCTATTACTCAAACCCTCAATCCTTAAAAGAGATTTAACATCCCCACAAGCTTAGATGGAGCCGCCCCTATGAGAAATGTCATCCGTAGGAGGAGAGGGCTATCAACGTGATGTAAGCTCCCTAATTGATACGTAATGATGCGTTGCGGGAATTAAGAGGAGAGGGCCATCCGTTAGATGGAGCCGCGCCTAAGGGTAAGGCCACCCTTAGGAGGAAAGGGCTATCAATGAGATAAAGCCGCCTCTTGGTTCAAAAAATTTGTATTGTTACTTGCTTGATTTTTATAATGATTTTAAGGTTGTTCATTTTGATTTCGTTTCGTTATTCACTGGATTTTTAATATTTCTGAAAAGCGATTAAAGATTTATTCGTGTCCTTTTGTGTTTCCCTTCTAATTGATGGTGGTTGTTGTCTCCTCACTAAGTCTTTGTGACTTACCCCTTTATGTTGCTTATTATTTTTGAAATTCGCAAGCAGCTGAGTAGGAATCTATTATTTGATTCAAGTCTCAACAAACTTCTTTTTTTTGGTAGGCCTCTTTGATCGAGGACCATTTTTGTAACATTTGTTGAGTCTATGTAATTGCAGCTATTTTGGAGTCTAGAAAGTCTATTTAGTTTTTTTGAGAAGTGTATTAAGCAATTTGATTATGTTATTTGAATTATGACTGGATTTTAAGTTGAACAGGGATTTTACAAAATTTGGGAAAGTTGAAGTTACAGAGGATACTCTGTCGAAATTTCGAGAAAAAGCATATATATATATATATATATAATTTAAACGGTTAAAAAGCGATTTAGTTGTTTAATTGTTAAGTTAATTGATAGGCTTGTCAGGCTAGGAGTATAGCTTGTGCGCCGGTCACGACACTAAATTTTTTGGGTCGTGACACTACATTAGTTTGAGGGGGAATGGGGGATGGTGTTAATTAGGATTTGATCTTAGCCTTTATTGTCATTATGAATTGTAATTATTAATAACCACTGATACTATTATATGTAGTATGGAATACAGTAGAGAAAGGCATCAAAGCTAGCACTTTTGAAAAATAATAGTAGTATAAGGATAACTAGGATGTTAAGATATGAGGATGAGATTCTTTCTATATTTATAACTTTTACATCAAGATATGAGGATGAGATTCTATCTATATTTATAACTTTTATATCAACGCTAACATTTAATGTAAAAAATATGCAGCAAAAAATTCGGGTAAAAGTAATTTTGTGAACTTAAATTATTAAATAATATTGGAATTTACGTAAGAAACTTCTAGTAAATTTTTTGTAGAAAATAAATTTACATGAAAATAAAATCTCAAGAATATCAAACGTGAAATCCCTACTTGAAACAATAGAGAAAATGAGATAAAGGGGGAGAAGAGATAGATCTTGGACAAAATGAATAAGATTTGATCTTTGTTGGGAATGGTTCTATACTAGTTTTTAAAAGAACAGGATGATTAACAAATTGTTTTTGTAAAAATAGTTTGGTTTTCAATTTTTATGAATTCGTTTAGTTAAAAAAATAGTTAGGTTCAGAGTTTGGTACTGATTTTTTTTCTAACATCCCTAACCTAAACACCATTACATATCAAATGACAAAATACGCCAACATGTAATACATCAATACAATTAAAAACAACTAAATTTCTTCCAACTCATGAACCAAAAACTCATTTTTTTAAACAAAGTTTCAGATTCACAAGGTTGTGAGGATGAAGATTAATTGATTTTGTTCACCAATTTCACATAAGTAATAAGATGTTTTGGGAAAAATTGATTTTTAATTAACTCTAAATTATTTTGGAAAAGAAGAAGTGAAGTGATGAAAGCTTTCAAGGACTATATACAACTTATTCATTGAAACAAATCTCTAAATTCACAATGTTCTGAGCAAGAAGACCAACTGAGTTTGTTCATTATGTTCACCTATTTCACATAAGCAATAAGAAGTTTTGCAAAAATTTGACTTTTAATGAACCCTAAATTAAGTTGGGGAAGAAGAAGTGAAGTGAAGAAAGCTTTCAAGAACCGTATAGAACTCATTCATTGAAACATATCTCTAAATTCATAAAGTTGAGCAAAAAGACTAACTGAATTTTGTTCAGCTACTTCAAATAAACAACAAGAAATTTTGAGAATTATTCAGTTTTAACGAACACTAAATTGATTTTGAAAAAAAGAAATGAGATGGAGAAACTTTCAAAAGATATATACAAGCTATATGCCTTAATTTATATAAGTTAAAGGACTGATTTAACTATTTTTCAAAGTTACAAGACCAAATTAAACTTTGAAAATAAATAAAAAGACAAAAAAATATTTAATATATATATATATATATATATATATATATATATATATATATATTATATTTCATGGACATACGTGCTCTCACCTTAATTCTTCATTTTGTTATTTATGTACACTTATTTTTTAATCTACCAAACTTTCTCAACAAACTCATGTGTCTACTTTGATTTTATCTACCAAATTTCTCATTAATCTTTATACTTAATTTTAAAATTTATTTTAAAGATGAACAACTTATGATCATTAAACTCATTTAGTTATTTTTAGTTATAAGTAGTATTTTAATTTTGGTTGGAAATAATAAAATAAATTGAAGCCTTGTGGATTGGTGATTTGATTGGCCTGTCTTACGTACGAATGCATAAGGATAAGAGGAATTGCAATTGACATAGATAAAGAAGAATTGGATTTGAGCAATGAGCATTATGATTTGTAGTTCCATTAGTAGGGTTCCTTGTTCTCCTTTGTTAATGAAAACGCCGAAAAGAATTCCATTGTTGAAATGCCGCAGTGGCAGTAACTCAGATGATTTGAAGGACGCGATTTCTGGGATTGTGGGCGAGCAAGTCGAAGAGCTGTTGAGCAGAGAGGAGAACAAGGTTTTGTTGGATAGGTTAGACAAAGCGTCTCAGAGAGTTGAGATAGCTAAGAGAGAACTTGCTTTCATTCAAAAACAAGAACTTGCTTTAAAACAGTATAAGGATTATACTCACCAGCTTGAACAAAAAGCTTTTCAGGTATATACAATAACTAGTCTCATACCTTATTTTAACTCAAGTTAATTCTAAGGGTTAGGGTTAGGGTTAGTGATTCATTCGTTTAAAGTTAAACTCACATTGAATTCCTTTCTTAATATTGTTGTAAGATTGCAGAATCTCAAAGAGAAATTTCAGAGGCAAAAGCCTTGATTGAAGAAGCAGAACGCTCCCTGTCAGTAAATGTGGGAGGTGCTGAAGAAATTAATCGGGATGAAGAGAGATGGGAGTCAGTAAAAGCAGCATCTGTCTCTGCTCTTGTTGGCACCTTGTCAGGGCTCCCCATATGCTTCACTCAGGTCACCAACATAACTCAACTGCTTCTTTCTTTGACAATCAATTTCATATGTTGTGCATTGTTTGGAGTGACTTTTAGATACACTATAAGGAGAGACTTGGATGATTTTCAGCTTAAGACTGGGGTTGCTGCAGCTTTCGGTGTTGTTAAAGGTAATCAATAAACTCACCATGCTCTAATGTTGAATGTTAAATAAGCTGAATTTTTGCAAACAAGTTAATTTAGATAATAATGCATTTTTTTTTTTTTTTCATTTTCCGTTGGGGGTTGAATGCTTTGTTGTAACAAAATTGTGATGCAGGTCTTGCAATGCTAAGTGGTGGACGGCTTCTTGAACTGAACTTTGAAAGCTTATTATCATATGCACGGGATGGAACTATTTATGTGTCAGAGAATCTTCTCATTTTTGTTTCTGCTGCTGTTAGTCTAGATTATTGTTTGAAGACAAGACTTTTGAGCCCTTTTCCAATTGATAGAACTGATTAGTGGAAATTTAAGTTGATTTTCCAGTTATCATAGCCTAAATGAACATTGATTAAATTTGTTGCTGTTGTTTCAAATTTTCAAGTTAATAATGCCTTCATCTATGATCTGCTATCATACTAAGACTGGAAAAGTCATCTCAAATTAATGCACTGCCCTCTTTTGAAAATTAAACACATAAGCTAACATACCCTTAAAACATAAATTCACTTCAACTTGCAATGAGATCACAACAGAGTCTCTGCATTTGCTCCTGAAACAAACTTCCACCCTCGTCAATCAGTATCCAACTCCTCTATCACACACTGTTTTCTTCATTTTCTCACTCCACCACTTCTCATTTTTAAACTTCTCACAGCTTATCAGTTATCAACTTTACAAAAAACTACACGGGATAATGCACCATCAGTTTTGAACTTCTCACGCCTCCGTTTTTCAGTTTTGAACTTCTCACGCCACCATTTTCTGTGTTAGTAGTTGAAATCACCTTTTTTTTTAATACCACTATTTTTCTTCCATCCTTTCTACTTATTTTTCAACAAATTTATGATTATACATAACTTCAACGGGAATTTGGACGGGATCTGGAAATCAACGATCCGGAAATCGACGAATTCTGGACGTGAAACAAGATTAAGGTATTTATCATCTCCTTCGTTTCAATCATTTTTTTCTCTTTCTTTTTTTGTTATTTGTGGTTTGAACAATAGTTATTTCTGGACGGATTTGAAAACAAGTTTCAACCTTTATGAAATTGCAACTAATTTCTCTTCTTCGTTTTTAGTAAAAGTTTCCTTCTTATGAAATCCCTATTCTAATTCATTGTTACTAATTTATGTTGAATTATTGCATAATTTTTAGTATGTCTTACATCAAGTTTTTATGCAATTGCAAGTACCCCTGTTAGCAACAGTAAATTATAAAATTGTCTCCAAAATAAGTAAGATATCTAAAGGTCAAAAGTTTGGTCTTCCAGTAAGTATTTCATAGTTACATAGTTTGGTCAAAAGCTTGATTATTAATTTTTTTTTTTTATTGACCTCCTCTGGCTTTGGATTGTATTTTATTAGCAAACATGGGTGGCTTATTCTTAATCATGGTTGCTCTGCATATTCATTAACAATGGTGCCTTTTTGTGATTATCTTGGTATGTTGTTTGTTCACAATATTTTTGTTCATTCTAATATTCACCTTTTAAGAATTCAAGAGGATCAATTAGTTCAACTATTCACAATGTTTGCAAAAAGTTTTGCATATTCACCTCTTGATAAAATTCTGCATATTCACAATGCTTAAAATTCACAATGTTCATTCAACCCCTCAAATATTCACCTCTTCATAAAAATTCTACATATTCACAATGCTAAAATGTTCAACTATTCCTGTTTTGGTTGTTTATTCACAATAGCGTCTTAAACTTTAAGTTCAATAAGCATTTATGAGATTCAAGTAAACTTAAATGTATAAGATTATAGGCTACCTTCTAACAAATGCATGACAAGGTTATCTATAAAAGAACTTTTTAGCATAAAGTTGCATTTTAATGTTTTTTTTCCTAGGTGCATCTATTGATTCTTGAGCCTTGCAGATTTGGTATTTGATCATATTTCTCTTTTGCAGTTTGTAATTATGCCAAAGCTAGATGGATTGAGGACAAAATAAGACCCTTTTATAAATTTGCTATTACTCCATACTTTGCTCACGGGTTTCTAAATAAGTTAAAATACATGTGTGCAACTATTGTCAATCATATTTATTGTTCTGAATTATTCATGAAGGTGTAAAGCTTCTGAAAAAGAAGCTACAAGTGTAACTGAGGTGTGGTGGGCAGTGCTGCTTTGCAGCTACTCTTTTTCCACTAATGTCATTCTATTTCTTTTTTCTCATAGACTAAATGGATATGTCTTTTTGTTGAGGAAAATTAATTGAATTGTTTATAGAGAACGATAAATTTCAAGAAACGAATACATTTGAGAATTCATGACTTTGTAATTTTTGTTCCACTGAGTTTTCTTAAAAGGCATAGAGGTATTTGAAAAGCTAGAAATCAAAAGATGTTTCAAGCCCTTAAAAGTTGAGGCAATTGTAGAACATACTAAAGTGTTAGCTTGGAGTTTGCTCAAGCAAAAAAAAACGGGGTTCTCCTTCTCCGTCGCACAATGGATTGACCAGCCTCTTGCATGTTTGGGCATAATTCTGCTATGTTGAAGTTCTGTTACTAATCTGAGTGGTGTCTGCACAGTGGAGCTGTGAAGCTTGCTGGTGGTTCTGTTGGAATTATTCAATGAGGCAACATCATTGAAATGAGAGGTTGGGAGTATGTTTAGGACATCACAATGTGTACCTGGCGGTGCTAATATTGGCCAGGCTACTGTTTACATCATGCATTGGAATTGTAATGAAAAACTATACTTATATATATATATAGCCTTGAACTCCTTTTACAATTTCAACTATTTGACCAGACATTTTCAAATTCTTAATTTCAACCGACCTAACCGGAGTTGTGTGAACTCATTTATTTTGGTGTTGGTTTCATACTGCACACGGAAGTACTTTGGGCGGACGGTTTGTGTTTATGTAAACAGGTTCTAGCACTTTGATAGTATTTAAAGTTGTGTTTCTGTTGTAATTCTTCAATATCACATAAAATGGTAATCTCTAGCACAAATGATCGTAACAACATAATTGATTATATAGTCTATCACATGGTGTTTCATATTTTTATTTAATAATTTTTCTTTTGTCATTGTCAATTTCTGATCAAATTCTCAATATTCTTGAAAGTCTTTCTCAATTTTGTTATTTTAGAAGCATATTTAAGTGTCATAAAAATATACGCACTTTCTCTAATTTTATTTATTTTAAATTAACACTAGATCATAGAGATCTTTTAAATGTATATTTTTTCCATAAACTCAAATACAAAAATTTTTACAATCCTACAATGATATTTGATATTAAATTATTATTTTTGGCTTGCATTTGATATTATATTATTAGTTCTTTAATAACTATAGCAAAATTCTCAACTGTGTCCAAGAAATGACATATTTTGGACAATACTATAGCCTATAGGAATGCTTGAATACTAGTTATTCAGGAACTACATCACAATTATCTTCATTAATGATTATAAAAAATAATTCATTCTTTGAATAATCCTTTAGGGGTGTTTTAATTTTTATTTTTTTTATAATCGTAAGGAACTATAAAGATATGATATAAAGCTAGATAAGGATACGATAATGACATGATAAACATTATTATATTTATTGTTTGATAGACACATGATAACCAACATGATAACAACATTTTATTTTGTCATGTATTTGGTACACATCTTATTAATATAATATGTATTATATTTAAATAAAAAAATTACCATTGTAAATAATTACATATTAATTTTTTTAAAATTAACTTATTATATTATAAATAAATAAAAAATACTAAAAAAATTAAATAAGTAATGAAAAAAATTTATATTTAAAACTGTCCATTGACACTACTAAATAAATATTTTTTTTTTTTAAATCATGAGTAACTAAATAATTTTATTTTATTTATTAAAATATAAATAAAGATATGATGTATATTATATGTAAATGACATAAATACCTTTATAAACAAATTATATTTATTTTAAAATTTCAATTAATTTTCATATTTTTATAATTTTGAATACTAATTTATAAAATAATTTAAATGATAAAATTATCCTTGTAATAAAATCATAAACAATATTTAAATTAATTATTAATATCTCATTTTAAAGTTTAAGATCAAATTCTATTAATTATTTTTATATTTGATTAGATTTACATTTTTATATTTTAGATTATATTTTATAAATTGTTTTTATATTTATATTTTATTATATTTTAATTTTATATTTTATAAAGATAATTGAGTAAATTATTGTTCTTATCTTATCTTACTGATTTCTAACCCAACTCGTATTCATAACAAAAATTTCAATTAGAGAGACGTGATAAGATAAAGTTCTAAATTAACTTATTATATCATGTTACTTCATCGAAAGCTGTATTCAAACAAAATATAATAATTTATTCTTATCTCGTCTCTTATCTTAAAAGAGAACAAGATAAAAATAAAGGAGATTGAAACTTCTTGTATATATATTATTTTATTCTATAATATGTGTTTACAAAATACATAAATTCTATTTATAAGACACAATAGATAAGTGAAAGAATAAGATTAAAAGTTACCAATTAATCCATTCAGAGTTACAGAGTTACTAGAGTGAGAGTTATGGGAGTATATAACATCAATGAGTGGACATCCATTAACACATTATTCATAACAAAAATGACTATTTATTTATTTTTTTAGTATTATACACATGACAAAGTTGAAAGAAATATACTGTACTCTAATACTTTTTTCTTTCTCTTTTCCACTACCCAAATACTATTTTCATTTATATAAAAGTTAGTTTTTAATGTGTGACTGTGAAGTTATGAATATTACGTTTCCAAGCCTGGTTTATCCTCTCTCCCATGAAAATTCAGCTCAAGAATAACCCACTGTTGTCAGGTAGCATCTCATTTCTTTTCAAACACTTCTAATATTAACATATTAGTTGTTTTATATATATTTCAAAATTCAGTATGACATGTAATTTTAAGTGAGGTGAATATAGTCTTCAATTTTTTCTTCTTCATTTCTTTGGTGTATGAAGGCATTATAACTTGAAATTTTGAAACAGTTTCAACAAATTTATCAATGTTCATTCATTTAGGCTATGATAATTAGAAAGTTAATTCAAATTTCCTCTAATTTGTTCAATCAATTTGAAAAAGGACTCACGTATGTTATACGTAAGTGACAATAGTCGCGGTGGTCCTATTCTTGATGTATGAGGTGAATCATATTATAAAGGAGAAATATAAGATAAATAACATTTAGATGTGTGTCTAAAGAATTTTCATATAGTTATTAAAATATATTGCACAGATGAGAAACTGTTGAAATATTTTATTATATATTTTATTTAATTATTATATTTCAATATAATTAAGTTGGTACATATCTTTATTTAATTATATTAGTTATTTATCAAATATGAGCCTTAATTGATTAATGTTCAAATTAAATAATAAGTTAAATTAGATTCTAATTGGATAATTAATTAAATATTTAATTAATTGATATGAGCTCAAATATAAACGGATATCACTCACGATCTATTTGGATATAATGAGAACCCTAATTGGTTATCGCAATATATATATGATGTAACAATCACTCTCATTATCTTAGAAATACTTACAAGGTTAAGATAGTAATTAGACCCCTAGTTTTGTTGTTAAGTGATAACAATTAATTATTTAATTTACATTGTTTTCTAGAATTGGGGTAGAAGAATCATAGTATTATCAAGGATAAGTGTTAAATGATGTATGTATATTACTCTTTTCCTTTCCTTTTCACTTACACCTCACACACAACCCATATATACACATTCAAAATTTCTCTTCCTTCACCACAAGCAGAGTTTTCATTCTCTCCTACCACACGTTTCCCTCTTCTTTCTCTTGTGTTCTTTTCTTCTTTCCTAAAAATGGATGTCTCATATCAAGAAACTAAAATACCAAACATTCAACACTAATACTTATTATCTCATTCTATTACTGTTCATTATCCACCTCCCTCTCCTTCTTCTTACCTCATGAAACTTCCTTTCATGACAACAAGCTTTAGAGTTTCTTTCTCTTCAATCTGACCTCAGACATGTTGTACCTTCATCTTTAGTATCATATGCACCCCGAAAGAACCACCAAGAGAAGATAAAGATCAAATTTTGGAATTTCATATTCAACCCATCTAAGTAGAGGTGGAAGTAATAGGAGCTAGGAGGAATTCGTCCTTGTCAAAAGAGTTTGAGTTCTTTTTCTAGTATAAAATTTTCATGTTGCATGCGGGTTCTTGAGTTGATTTCAACGTGAAGAGTTCATAGACCAATGTTTTGTTAATTGATTTGTTTTTGAAAATTTTTTAAAACTTATTTTTCTCGGAAAAATATTTGAAAAAAAAATTTCAAACAAATTTTTAAATCACTTTTTTTTTTGAAAAGTTTCGTGAAAAAAAATTAAAAAGTTATTTTTCTTAAAAAAAATTGATTCTTTTTTCAAATCCAAAAAATTTCGATAAAAAAATCAAAAAGAATTTTTTTTGAAATTTTTTATAAAAAGTAGACCTATAGTAGAGCTGTAAATAAAGCTAAAAGTGCAAAACCCTCTCTAAATAATCTCCTACTAAGCCCCTTAATATTAGACTCTCTATTGAAATAAATTTTCTAATGCTCTAGACTATTATTTTATTATTTTTGTGGTCTTAATTGAGAGACTCATAGATCCAATGTTTTGTTAATTGAGATACTTGTTTTTGAAAAGAAATCGAAATTTATTTTTCTTGAATTTTTTTTATAAAAAATCTAAAATATTTTTTTTTGGAAAAATTTTAAATCGCTTTTTTCTAAAAAAATTTTGTAAACAAAATCAAAAAATTATTTTTCTTAAAAATATCGATTTTTTTTCTCGAATCAAATGAATTTTGGGAACAAATAAAAGAAACTTATAAACTTTTTTATTAGAAAAAAATTGAAATATTTTTATTGGAAATTTTTGAAAAAAATTCAATTATTTTTGGAAAAAGTGGATCTATAGGCCTCACTAAATCTACAAAATTTTATGGGCCTTTTGGTTTTAGATAGCTATTGTCCATAAACTCCACTAAACCCACAAAATTCTAAGAAATTTTTTTTTAGGTCTTTTTAACTATCAATTTTTTTTTTGTCATTCCAATATGTGAATTGGTGTCAATAATCAATGATCTTGTGAAATTGTCTCCTAATAATTATATGTCATTACAACATTCACGAATTAGTATTTTTTTAAGAACCACAATTTTATTGATAATCACTTAGAAGTTAGAACATTAATTAGACACAAGTTGCACCAAAATGTTTCAGCAAATTATCTTGCATAAGTCCCACCACTTTGGTAAGTGCATGAGAGATAAAAGTGAAGCGTGTATTGTATATAATTGTTGACATGATTTGGATTAGTTTAAGCCTTTAATTGTGAGATTCATTTCACTCAAAATACAAAATGATAATTTTTTTAATAAAAACTAAAATATGGAATAATTTGGTCCAATCATAACTGCAGGTTTGTTCAATTTTTCGATTTTCATCCGGTTGTATTATAGAACACTTTAAGATTTAATTGGACCGAATATAAGTCTAATTTCTGATTCAACTAATCAGTTCAGTTTGATTTTGATTCTCTTAAAAAATCAAATACAATTCAAATACCATTTCTACGTCCAAAAAATGAATAAAACCATGCTCATATATTGCCTAAACTGTCAACAACTCTCCAAATATTCTAAATAATAATATTATTTAGATATCATATAAACTTTTATTGATTAAAATTTACATTTAATTCATCTTTTATTAAATAAATTTAAATTTTTGTGAAAGAATTTTTTATAATATTTTTAATATATCTACAAAAAATCATTTTTGAAAAATTTGAAACTTAAAAACAAAGACAAAAAAAAAAGTATGTTTAAAGACTAAAAAGTAAAATAAAAAGTTATATGGACAATTTTTTTTAAAAAAGTTACATAGAATAAAAACTTATGTAACATATACAATTAGCATATAAAATTCAAATGCACAGTTTGGAAGACTAGAATATTTGATTATGGATCGTGGTCACCTATTTTCTAATGTTATTCAACAAACAGAGGTGTTTAGTATGAATATATTTCAAATGTGGATCTTATTATTTTGGTTGTTGGTCTTTTTTAATCTTTTATTTAATACTTGTTTTAGTTTTTTTTATATATATTTTAGTTTTTTATTTTTTTATAGTGGTGTATTGTAGTTTTTTCTATCATAACTTCTTCAAACAATTGTATAATTATGGTAATGAACTATGAGATAAAATCTTATATAAGTTGTAAAGTTAAGTGTGTAATATTAATAAGGATAAAGCAAAAATACAATAAACTTTGATAAATATTATCGTTTCAAAGAGTTTACATATGTTTCTATAGTACTCCAATTTTGTCTAGCAAATTATAAAAAGTTTTTCAGTTGCAACCTCCACTTTTGCCTCTGATTCTGTTTATGCCTCTGGTGGTATCCTCTGATTTGCATGTGTTGTTTCTACCTCCGGTGATATCCTTTGATTTTGTTTCTACCTCTAGTTCTGTTTCTGCCTCTAGTTTTATTTCTGCCTTTGGTGGTATTCTCTAGTTCTTTCTTTGATTATGTTTATGCCTCTAATGGTATCTTTTGGTTATGCCTCTGATTATATTTATGCCTTTGGTTCTGTTTCTGCTCCTTTTACGTTTCTACCTCTGATTTTGTATCTGCCTCTAATGGTATCCTCTAGTTCTGCCTTTGGTTCTATTTCTGCCTTTGGTTCCGTATATGCCTTTGGTGGTATTCTCTAGTTCTGGTTCTGGCCTATAGTTCTGTTTCTGCGTCTAGTGGTATCCTTTGGTTCCATTCCTGCCTCTGATTATGTTTCTTCCTCTGGTTTTACTTCTGGTTCTGTTTATGCTTCTGGTGGTATCTTCTGGTTCTGCCTCTGGTTCCATTTCTGCACACACCATCTACCTGTACATACCACCTTTTTAACCATATTTAGCATTT
Source organism: Cicer arietinum (assembly GCF_000331145.2). Classification (NCBI taxonomy): domain Eukaryota; kingdom Viridiplantae; phylum Streptophyta; class Magnoliopsida; order Fabales; family Fabaceae; genus Cicer; species Cicer arietinum. The sequence goes on from NC_021164.2 coordinate 306,860, forward strand.
TCTTGCTTTTCTTCTTTTTCTAAAAAAAAGCTGCAATTTTTCCTTGTGTGCACTTTTTTTTAGCCATTTTAGCTTTTTTCTTTATTTTCTAAAATAGCTACAACTTTTACCAAGTATACAAGCAAATAATCAAGAACTCAATTATATCCCATGGATACAAAGATTAATCACATTTGTTTATAAATTGAGAAAAAAAAATTCATTCTTAGAGGAGGAGGAGGAGTTTTCAATTTTAATTTTTTGGAAGCTAAAGGGAGAGAGGAAAAACTTGTAGTTTTCATTTTTTTTAAGCTAGTAAGAGGTTGAAGAGTTTTCAGTTTTGATTTTTTTTAATAAGAGTTTTTGTTAGTAAGATAAATGAAGTATGAAATGAGTTAAAGAAGAATCCAACAAATCAAAACAAAATACAAACAAAGTAAATCAAGAAGCATAACAAATATTCAACTTGTGTGGTAACTATTTCTAAATTTATCTTTGTAATAATTTTATTCAATTTTATTAAATTCTTTAAATGTTTTAATCATTGTCATCTTATTCTTTTATTTGAATTATAGATTAAGTATAATTAACATCAACCACTTTTAAAATCATAGACATTCAAAACTCATTCTCCGATTTATCATTATCATCTTTGATAAAATGAACATCCGTGTTATTCAAAATCAATGTGGCTAAAAATAGTAGTTGAAATGTTACATTTTGCCAAGCTTAGTTTTAAGGCGTCTGAGTTGCGACAACTTGACAATCTTAAGCTCTAATTAATAATTATCCTTTAATAAAATAAGACCGACTTAGATGCGGCATCTTATCAGTAATAGTTTAAGACGTCTGAGTTATGACAACTTAGTGATATTAAATTTTCTTAACCAAACCCAAATAAATTACAAACCAGTCTCATCAAAATCAATTTCAGACTCAAGGTTTTCTTTTCTTTCATTAAATCAACAATTTCTTTTTATCCAATCATTTCATTGTAACCAAACATATTTTCTTTAAAAAACAATCAACACATCCACATTTTCTATCAAAGAATTACGCAACTTTGATTTCTCCATCGCACGATCATACTCTTGCCAAGCTTAATAATAAAATAATTTTTTTTTCTCTATATTTGAAATACACTTTTATCCCTAGATTATTTTCATAAAAAAAAAATCATATTTGTATTTTTAAAAAGGAGAAATAAATATACATAAGTTAAAATTAATTTTATATAATCAATTATCGTAACTATATTATAACGGATGTTGTAGGTGCTAATACTTTCTCTACGCATAATCGACTCCCGAACTCAAAATTTGGTTTCAAAGACCATTGAATTCGAGAAACACTCTAAATATTAGGTTGTGACAGCTTCAAAGAATGCAATAATTTTTTTTTAAGTACAAACCTATTGTTGGATTCAATGGATGTTTTTTTTAAACAATATTACACTTCATACATATTGACAATTGTTCAAGATCGACTATTGGATCATGCAAACAACTCATTAGCAGAAGACTCCCAATTTGAGGACTCCAAATTTTTCATAAAATAATAAAAGGATGATGATTTTGGGTTAAATATATTTTTAACACATACAAAATTATGACAATTTAAGTTTAGTCCCTAAAAATATTTTATTTAATTATAGTCTTTAACTTGATTTTATAGAGGCTAAAAATAACATTTTTTACCAAAAAATAAAAATCAAAATAGGGACTAAAAGAGGATAAAAAAATTTATGGACTAAAATGTTGAAATTTTTTTTACAGGGACTAAAATTTATTTTACCATTTTTTAATAATTAAAATTGCAGTTTTTATATTAGGGATTCAATTTTTTAGATAATAATTGTGTCTCCTAAGTGTTTATGACTATAATTGTTAGAAGAGATTTCAATTAAGGTTATAATTGTTGTTTTTATTATAACAAGGACTAAAATACATCATTTATAAATTATAAAGGAACAAAATGAATATTAAGTAAAAGATAAAAAAATCAAAATTGTATTTAACTCTATTTTTTACTATTACAAAATTAATTTTTACTAAAAAGGGCAAGGTCCAATCTTGCACCCCTTTTTTGACGTTTTTTTTAGAGATTCTTATACAAATCCTTAATGAGTCATGACTCTCTACATCCAGCTCAACTACACACGACCTCACCAATAGTTTAATAAAATGAGGATTTTTTAGGTTAAATATATTTTTAATTTTTATAAAATTGTCATCTTTTAAGTTTAATCGCAAAAAAAAAAAAAACAAATTATTTACTTTTAGGTTCCTATTTTTCTTTTATAGGAACTTTTTTTAGAAACTAAAATTATCAATTTTTTTACAAAGGCTTTTCAAAATAAAGTAAATAAAAAATTTAAGGATTATAAAGTTGAGAATTATAGAGATTAAAAATAAAATTTTATATATTAAAAACCAATTTTATTTTTTTTAATTATTAAAATTACACTTACTTTTTTACTAGGGAATAGGGGCTCAATTTTTAAAATTAAAATAGAATATTCAAAATATTTAAAAGACAGTTCTATCAATAAAATATAACCACAGAACGGAAACAATGTTTATTATACTCAACCTATTACAATCAAGAGAACAAAAACTTAGAAATTCAATGAACGATGGAATTAGATAATAAAAGATATATATCAGGCAAATTAATTATTAATATAAATATATGATTGGTCTGTTATAGTTAATCCTTTTTTGTTGTTTTGGTAAGTTTTTTGTTTTAGTTTTTATTTTATTTTATTTTATTTGTTTTTCTTCTTTACATTTTATTTTAGTCCATGTAAAATTAATTTTTATTAGAATGAGTTTTGTAATATATTTAATATTGAATAAAAATATTTAAAAAGAATAAATAAATAAATACACAGATTAAAAAAAAGCGTGTATTTACGTACATTAGTCAAATATTTAAGCCAAAATTAATCATACATAACAAAATGTATCTTGCAAGAATGAATACGTGAATTTGTCCTTTAAATCGTAGTGTTGGTCAACTTAGTCTATAAACTTTATAAATTGACAAATATATCTCTAAAATTGTAAAAAAAATTGTCAAATATATTTTTAAAATTATAAAAATATCAATCAAAATAGTTTATGTGGACACTTTTATCGCTAGATAGTTAGATGTGACACAATAGTTACTTGGTACGTTAGATATTTGAATATGAGTCTTATTCACGTTAATCTTACACCAATGTCATTTTCCATATAGACAATTTGTCAATTCTATGGAAAATTTAAATTTTATAGTAAAATTAATCTATTGACATTGATATGAAATCATGTGTCAAATATTTAATTAGCAGCATGTCACTAGTCTATTGCGATAAAAATTTAAAAATTAAATATTTTAATTAATTATTATTTTACAATTTGATAGAAGTATTTGTTAATTCATAAAACTCATATATTAATTTGATTGATGTTTATCAATTAAAATATCAAATTACTTATTTATTAAATATAAATAATGAATAACATGCAATGAGGCAATAACTCATGAGTTTGTTTTATATTAATTTGTTACTAATTATAAAAAAAAATTATCACAGCCAATAACTTATATATTCATTATTATGAATTTTAATATAAAATGATATTTTTTAAAAGTTAATTTAAAAAAATAATTTTTCTGAAAATTTATCAAAATAATTTCTTATTTTAGTCATTTTTTAAAATTTTATCATTCAAAAAGATTGTAACAAATAAATGAAATACTTAATATATTTTAAAATAAACTATTTAAACTAATTTTTTATTTAAAACTTTATTTTTATTTAAAAAAATGTTATGGGAAAAAGATAAATATTATAAGACTCATTTTGAAAAAACTTAAACAATCGGATCATATAACTCTATTATCTTGTATAAAAAAATGGAATAAAATAATAGATATATAATAAATATTTAAATAAATAAATAAATAAGATTAAGTTTAAATTACAATCACTTTATATATATATATATATATATATATATATATATATAATATTTGATACATGAAGAATGAACCAGAATTTTATGTGATACATTATTTGATATATTTCAAATTAAAATGATCATAAAAAACAAAATTTATTATATATATATATATATAAAATAAATTATATTAAAATAATATAAATAACACTTAATTTTTTAACTTAATTAAGGTAAGGATTGGATGTGAAAATATTTGAATTGAATTTTACTTATAATGTATCATCTTCTTTTTTTATGTCTATTTGTCCCTTTAATATATCTTTATGTTTTATCTTTAATTTTTTTTTTAAATTTTATTGGGTTAGATTGTCAATTCAAAATAGTCTCACTGTAAACCTCTACGAATTTATTAATATTTTTACTATGACTAAATTACTCTTTTAGTTATATAAGTTTTTTTTATGTTTTATTTTGATCACTTAAATTTTATTTTATTTTTTTATTTTGATTTTCTAAGTTATAAATCTTAAATATTTTGCCTCTCAAATTATTTTCATTTTGTTTTAGTCCCTTATATTATAAACATTAAACATTTTGGTCCATTTAATTTACAAAAAATAAATATTTTGGTTGCTTAAATTATAATGTTAGACACAGTTAGAAATGACTAAAGTATATAACATTTGTAACTCAAAGTATTTAATATTTGTAACTTAAAGAACAAAAGTAGAAAAAAATAATTTAAAGGACCAAAATTAAACGAAAAAAACTTAAGGATCAAAGTGAAAACTAAAAATAACATAAAGGACTAAAAGTGCAATTTAATCTTTTTCTATTTATTTTTTCTTATTCTATTATTATTATTATAGTAATAATGATTTTTTATTCTTATTTTAATCAAACTGTATAAAACAATTACTCTATTGAGAATTTATTTTAGCTAAATTTACTATAAGAAGACATGTGTATTGATGTAGGTTTAGAACTAGTAAATATTTTATTAATTATTTGGAAAAATATTGAGAACTTTAATTTGCAAATATAATTGTTTGTGTTGAAAAATTGACAAATAAAATAGAAATTAAATATATTTTTGTTAAAAAAGTAAAATTTATAGGAAAATATTATGATAAAAATATGCATGATTGCACTATACATGAACACTACTAAAAGATCCAGTTACACCCCAGTAAAATCAAACTCTCACGTAGTTGAAATTAAATTTTTTAAACCTACCACTCACCTTCCTCTTCTTTCTTTGACCCTCTTTCTTCTGTCAATCTATCACCCCCTCTTCCATTATTCTTTCTTCCTTTCTTTTGAATAAAAGATCAAGATAACCTCATCTCTTTCCTTCACTTTTGCAATTTGAAGTGAATTTATGTAAAGGTATCAAATAGGTGTTGAATTTAATTTATCAATGGGTGCTATTTTTTTTTAGTTGAGTTTATCAGTTTTACAATACATATAAAATTGGGTATTGGGTTCTTTCTGTAGGGATGCATGCGAACTTAATTAACTTTATGTATATTTAATAATGTGTTATTACATTATTAAATAATATAGTAATATTTTATTGTATATATGATAATATTTTATTATAATTATTAAGTTGAATATTATGTTTTGAATTCGAACTCAAGACATCGCAATTGTATGTGAGATTTTTATCCTTTTTTTAAGACAAATAATAATGATAAACAATTTTTTTTTGTCTTAGAAGAGATGACAAATTCTACCATAAATAAATCACATAACTGTGAGGTCTCAGATTCGAATTTAAGACAGGACGTCCAACCTAACAAGAGCTAGGAGTTAAGGACGGATAATTATTACTTTAGTAACATAACAAAGTAACAAAACTATTATAATTGAGTTTATAATATCGAACAAACATAAAACTAAATAGAGAATATTTAATAAGAGAAAAATGATTAGTAACTTCAAATCACCTCATTTTCATTATGCAATTATTGATTCACTATTTTAACAATATAACTTATTTGATTATGTCAAATTAACAAACTAGATTAAGACCAATTTCTTGACTCAAAATCCATTTTTTATAACAACGAACTCTAATTTCTTAAGTGATCAAACTTGTTACTCAAAACATGTATAAACCTTAATTTCTTAGACACATGTTAATATTTTTTATCCCTATAAAAATATTGAAACATGAACATATATTTTGGTTCCAATGATTATAGTCTATTTCCCAATAACTAAATAATTTATTGGTTCAATTCTATAGTGATCAAGCACAAAAAAGATTATGAGAAAAAATATATGAATAATCAAACTTGTTTTAATTACATAAACATCATAAGAAAACCAAAATTAGATAGATTTAAGGAGGTTTATATGATCCCTGATCAATGGAAAAATTAGTTTACGATTAAGAACATAGTAACAATGAAGAAGATGAAATTACACATAGAAAGATGAAATGAATATTCACTTCTTGCTTCCAAAAGTGAAATCTTCAAATTCCTAACCTCCAAGATGTACACAAGAATCTTCAATGCCTCTTAGATTAGAGTCCTTGCAAAATATGAGCTTTTAGCTTAAATAGGGATTTGGGATGCGTGTTACCGCATTGCTATGATTCTGGGCGCATTGCTCTACTATAGATAGAAACTGTGACATCAAATGCACTATAGCACATGGTTGGATGCAATGCTCTACAATGTCAAATAAACATATATGTTCTTCCAAAATTGTTCTCCCTCTGAATTGATTTATATTGTTCACCCTTTTACAATCGAAATTAGGTTTCAGTGTTTTCATGAAAGTTGTAGATGTGGATATTAGCTTTCATTTGTAACTAATTGAACTCCATTTGGACTTCCAGTGCTAGAAAAAAATGTTTTTAGTGTCGGCCGAAAGCCCAAGCTAAAGGGCTAAAAACTGACGCTATCGTTTATTAATTTAGCGTTGGCGTCGGCCCTAGGCTAAATCAGTCGAAGCCAATCCACAACATCAATCAAATGGCATCTGACGCCAACGCTACCGTTAAAAATAGAACATATGACGCTAGTATATCTCCATTGACACGCTATTTGAAAAAATCATATTGCGTTGGCGAGTTGTCGCTAAAGTCAATAAAGCGAAACATCTAGTTTTGGCCAAGCCGACAACATAATCAATTGATAAAAATTAACAATAAAATAAAAGTCAACTCTATAAATAATATGACATTTGTTAGACTAACAATACGGTCAACACTTGAAAAGTCAATAAAATGTGTAGCGTTAGATTGACCGACGCTAAAGTAGATTGTTTTATTAAATTAATTCTCATATAAGCACTAAAACACATATTTTAATTCTTATTAATTTAATTATTATTATAACTATTCAAACTAAAGCAAAAAATTAACAAACATCATATATGTGGAAGTAACAAAAAAATGGCTTTGGACGAAGTAGAGGTCAAATATGTAGAACTCATCAAGGATAACCTATAGAAATGATATCTATGAATCCACACATTGCTAATGTCAATTTATCATGAAGCATAAAAAATGTTATGCTTATACACATTGGAAAGAAAGAGATATAATATCATATCAACCCTAAAGATCACATTATTATCATAATAATCAAACAAGGACAAACTAGTATATAAATAAAAAGACAGAAGCAAAAGAAAATTGTTACATTTTGTTAGAAATAAGTATAAACACACATAATCGAAGCAAACAAAATATCACACCTTATGTGAATTTGTTAGATTTTGTTAGAAATCCTCATACACATTCAACTGCCAAAGAAAAAATAATTTCAAAATTAAGAAGTTATACTTGATTTGATAGACACAACTAAACAACAACATTTAAAAAAAATCCTATAAAAAATGAAACTTAAATTTCTACAAAAAATTGTTTTTGAGAAAAAAAACAAATCCCTAAATTTCTATTGAGAAAAGAGACATACCTAAATTTATATTCACAAACTAAAATTACTATTGAGAAAATAGAAATCCATCATAAATGTCTTTTCACAAAAATTATAAAATGAGAACAATAGACAACATACCAAGAATGAATAGATTTGTGGTGAGTCTAGAAAAAATGCAAATGGTGGTAGCGTGGTGGGTTCGCGGCAGTGGGTGGTGAGTGAGGAAGTGATTGAGGGCAAATGAGAGGGAGATTTTTCTATGGGTGGTGGTGGGTTTTCTGGATAATGAGGGAAAACGAGGGGAATGTGAGAGAAAAGAAGGAATCGTGATAGAAACGAGACAAATAGTGACAACAAATAGTGTGTGAGGGTGAAGGGAATCGACAATGTGTGAGTGGAAAAGAGCGAGGGAAAAAAATAGAGTTAAGGTATGTGATAAAGTTTACCGAAAAAAACAATATATATTTAATTTTACCAATAAAAAATTATAGCGTTGATCCTGTCGACGCTAATAATTTGAAGCCATATTTAGAGTAGCGTTGGCCATCCAACGCGAATTATTAATGAAAAATAAATAAATAAAATAGTTTATTAATTTTGCGTTTGTTGAGCCAACGCTAATAGCGTCGAAGATGGGAACCAACACTAAATATGAATGCTAAAGCCAATTGTTCTAGTAGTGGTCTTCAAATCCATATAGGATTAAAATAGTGTATAGTGGTCATGTTAGTTTTTCACCAATATTGCATTAAACCAATTAAACAAAAAAAAAAAAAACTACACAAAATAATTGGTTAATTATGAAAATAAAAGCATAAATATCTTATTTAAATCGAATTAATATTTATTCAAAATAACTCTAAAATGAACATTAAATTAAAAAATATAAATTAAATAATTGACTCAAAATAACTATAAAAGTAATGATTAATAAAAGTTCGTTAATATATATATATATATAATTAATATAAAATAAATTCAAAAAGTAAAAAAAGTAAATTTTCTTGGAGCTGAATTTCTAAGATAAAATTTTCACCTTTGATTCTTTAGCATGTGCTTTAGCTAGGGTCGTTCAAAAAAACTAAAAACAAAACCAAACTACAGAACTGAACTGAACCGAACTATTTTTAAACTGAACTGGTTTATAAAAATTGAGAATCGAACTGTTTCGGAACTAACTTTTTAAAACTAGAACCAAATCAAACCGGTTTTTAGTTTGAAAAACCGAATTAAACTGGTTTTCAGTTCGAAAAAACTAAATCGAACCGGTTTTTATTTCAAACAATTTGAATCGAATTTTTTTTAGAAATAGTTAGGGGTAGTTATGTAAAATTTGACTTATATAAATAAAAAAATTAAGTTAAACTGATTCGGTTCGGCTCAAATAATAAACCAATGCACCAATTTATAAAATAGTTTGGTTCAGTTTTTTGAACTGAAAACCGATTTGGTTTAATTTTTCTAAACTGAAAACCAAATTCAATTTTCAAACGGTGTAGATCAAAACTGAACTTTATCCATCCCTAACATTAGCTCCTTGATTTAACATTTGCCAAAAATTGTTTATTTTCACAATTGATGAAAAAATAAATAATTATTTTTTAATTAATACTACATTCGTCCTTAAATTTAAAACTATTATGAAATTAGAGTGATAATCAATCACCACCAATACTCCGTTCAAACAGCTGCGGCTAGTTATTTAAAGAGCATACCAAGTTACTAACCAATCAACGCCGAGTTATTATTATTATTATTATTATTATTATTATTATTATTATTATTATTATTATTATTTTATCATTACGGCGAGTTATTATTATTATTATTATGATTATTTATAAAATGAGAGCCACGCGCATAGCACGTGTTATAGTTGATTATATTAATTGCTGTTTTCCAAACCAAAAGCTAGTTGGGAATGGATCCCTGCAGTCCGTGGAATCTAAACCATTCACTATCACATTTACACGTGGTCAAAAACATTAAAAGAGAAATGGATGGTGGAGATTTGAACTGCAGATTCTCTTTCCTCCACCATTCTTCCACTGGAGTCCCACCATTAAATGTTAAAATGATTTCTTCCACAATACTGAAAGTTACGTTTTCAAAAATATATTTGCGTAATTGATTGAAACCGTATTAAAATGTCTGATATACTCCGATACTATATATCCACGCACTTACTTTCTTGTCTCCATTTATTATCGCAGTTGCTCACTTTAATATAAAAAATGATTTTCCATTATATCACCATTATTATTATTTAACTATTTTCTGAAAAAGAAAACAAGTGCTCTTCAAATTTAGCCATCCCTTCTTTCTTTCTTTCTGATCTAACGTCTCAACCACACACACATGCAATTCAATTCAATTCAACGCATGAATGAAAATGTACAATGAATGAGATGAGTAGAACGAAATTGAAACCCAACTGTTGAATGAGAAATTGAAACCCTGTTTATGATTGAATTGAAGGGATCTATCTGCACATTTCTGGATCTGAAATCAAATGCATGGGTACAGCCGCCTAGGAAGGAGCAAGGGCAGCGGCGGCGTTGGTGGCGGTGGAAGCTCCTCCTTTACCTCATCATCATGGTCGAAATTTGTATTTGTTGTTATGTCAGCAATTTTGAGAAGGCGAGGGTTGCTTCTATTTGCGCCTTTATTGTATATTTCAGGGATGTTGTTGTATATGGGTTCATTAAGCTTCGATGTTGTTCTTGTTCATAAACACCGTCACCGTCCTCCTCCTCCCGGTTCTCTTTATACAAGTCCTCAACTCTTTCATAACCTTTGGCCTTTCATGGAAACTGACAATTCAACTTCTCTCAACGTTGTAAGTTCTTTTCATTTATATTCAACTTGCATTTCTCTGCCTCACATTGCCAATTTTCTCCATTTTCTTCAATGTATATTTAGTGCTGTCAGTTGCATATTGCTGAAAGTTACAGTTTGTTCATATTCTCATATGTTATAGTGCTATTGCCCAGCAATAGTGACTATTTGACAACACGTTCTAATAAATGGTGTATCGCTGAGCAATAAAGATTTGTTCAAATTTTTTTGTGCTATAGATTAGCGGCTATTTGACACCACTATTGGAGTAAAATGTCATTTTGATCCTACATGTGTGACAAGGTGTCACTATAGTTTTTGAATCTATTATAACTACAAAATCATTAATGAGTGTATTTTCTATTAGTAATTTGATGAATTGAACTCATTATTTACTAAGAAAAAAACATATCGGAGGACTAAACTAAAACGACTAACGAGGGACATTGGATTATGTTTTTGTAATTTTGGTTAATTGATTATAAGGATACCATTTTACGTATTCAAGGAGAATATTGTGGTGTGTTACTTCAATGTTGCATGTATTTAGTGTTGACTGGAAACATGTGGTTGATTGATTGATGCAGTTGATGAAAGCTTGGAATGTGAAAGAGGATAGACACTGGAAGCCTTGTGCAAACAAAACACTTTCTCAAATAGGTAGTATTTTCTATTCTTCTCTTTTCTCCTTTTTATGGAGAACGTAATGTCCAATTTGAAATATATGTTTTACTTGTTTGGTTGTTGCACTTTTGTATTGCTTAGCTTTTCTACCTTTCTCACTCTAATTTGTTTCTTTGCTATATTGGCTTTCCTATTCAAGTTCAGGAATCTTTAGTTTGATTATTATTTTACCTCCTCTATCCGTGTATTTTATCATTGTTGAAAGAATTTGCTAACTTTTTCTTGTCCTATCCGTGTATTTTATCATTGTTGAAAGAATTGGCTAACTTTTTCTTGTCCTTTGTGCGTAGAATTGCCCAAGTCGAACGGGTACCTTATAATTGAAGCAAATGGTGGACTAAATCAGCAACGCTTGTCGGTATGCCTATTTATGACACCAAAGATTTTATTTTTATTGGTTTATTTATTTAGGATTAGGAGTCTTGTGTAGTACGTAGGAATGCTTATTCCTTTTGTTGCCTCCCATCTTATTTTTGTCAGCAGAAAAAAATGCTATTATTATAACATTGTAATTTTTTTTTCTTTCTGTAAAACTCTATTTGTTATCAGCTTGTTAAAAAATAAAAGATAAAATATGAATTATTTTGAACATTACTCTCTATAATCTTCACTCATATTACATATATAATATATACATCAGAAAAGTTAAATTTTGTTTTCTCATAAGGGGCATGTATGTTTTTTCAGTTAAGCTCAAGTTCCTAATGCAATTAAATTTGACTGGTAATGGCAATTTTGTTCCATTCTTATTACAAGGGTTCACCATTCTGTTTATGTAACATGCCATTTAAGATGCCAGTCCCTTGTGAATGAGTGTAAGAAAGCTTGAAATCATGTAGGTGGGAGGAATTAAATAGCTGTTAATGGTGATTTTCTGCAATGATAATTTGTTTCTGAAAATGGATATCCAATGAGTTATATCTACTGCTTGCTTTATTAAGCTGGTCAATGATAATTTGCTCCTAATGACGCATGGTGGTAGACTGCCAGTGTACATGGTTTAATGCTATTTGATGAACATCGATGCCGTGGATTGCTGTCCACATTGGATCATGTGTCCATATTGTTCTAGCACTTATTATACTATTCACCATGCAGATATGTGATGCCGTTGCTGTGGCTGGATTACTAAATGCAACTCTTGTTATTCCAATATTTCACTTAAATAGTGTATGGAGGGACTCAAGGTATTTTTGCTTATGTTATGTGTAATTTTAAAATTTGTAACATGATTATTGTGGTTGTTTAATTTATGCATGCTTAGTGGCTGTCAAATCTCATTGCTATAGCTCAGACTATTTTTGAGTTTCTTCTCAACCGTATCATTCACATGGGAGTTTGAATTTGAAAAATAAATCATGTTTCATCATTCTACTTTCTCTAGGCACTCCATTTACTCATGTGCAAGGTAGGTTTGATAGGACCTCAGCTTAAAAAAATTGTACGATCCGGGGAAGGAAGATCACTTTGAATTTTCTTTTTTTAATAAATCTTTGTAGCTGACCCCCACCTGATGGAAAGAAAAAGCTAAGGTTGTTGTGTTAAGTCTTTGGAATGGACTTCGAATTTAAGGATCGTAATATATGCATAGGAAGGAACTAATAAACTAATTCTATGCATCTTAGTGATGGAAAATAAGCGAGGCTAGGTACTACATAGTGTGTACTTCTGTTTTTCTACATTGACTCATTTCTTAATTATTTGTTACTATCTCTTTTCTCTATAATTTATGTCTTACGGAAAATTTAAAAGCTTTTGGCAATTGAAAACAGATATGCTCTGCATACCTCAGTTTGAGTTTTGATCTTTTGCTATTTTGACATATCTTGCACCATTCACTTGGAACACATCACCACTTGAATATCCTGAACGTCAGAAGTCATCTTAAACGTACTATGGATGCAAGACTCATAAGTAACAGTCACAGATGCTGAACTGAGAGTCCATTACATTATTTGCCACTGCATGGGCTTATATTACATCATTCAAAGAAACTACTTTTTGATACAATGATTTACTCCTTTTTGTGCATAACTGAGACATCTGATATGTAAACTTCATTAAGTTCTGTATGTGTCGAACATAGAATTCTTTAGGTTTTATAATTCTCTTGCTTAAATTGGAAAAGCTTATGTCATCTTCATCTTGCAGCCATTTCGGTGACATTTTCGACGAAAATTTCTTCATACAATCACTTGAAAAACATGTGCATGTGGTAAGAGAACTTCCAGCTGACATACTTCAACAGTTTGACAATAACATAAGTAACATTGTCAATCTTAGAGTAAAAGCCTGGTCTAGTCCAGCTCACTATCTACAGAAGGTCCTTCCCCATCTTTTGGAAATGAGGTGCGTGTCTTTCTCTCTTCTCCTGTTTTCTCTTCACTGGTTGGCTTTCAATTCTTCTGGCTTGAAAGTAGTTTCAGTTGTATTTTTAAAGTTTATTCTCCTTTTAACGAAGTTCAATTATTCTCAATAGAAATTACAAATTGTCCAAATGCTGAAGATGTAAAATGCTATGCCAAATGTGTTTTGTAATGAAAGATAGAGAAATATATTATATTGGCAATCAAACGGGATTTGCATTACATATTTGGTTGCTTGAGTTTCCATGCATATAATCACTTCATTCACTTACCCTATGGTATCCGATCACGTGACATTTTAAATTAGATTGGTTATAGCTCATGGAACAAGGAGTCTTCAACCATTGGAGACAAAATAGCTCATTGAATATTTTATTTATAATAATAATAGTTTAGTATTTTAAATTAACTGATTTATATATTTGTGATAAATTGGTAAAATAGTATTTTAATTCAGCTCTCGATGGGAATTATTATTTTAAACGTATCTTTCTCCCAAACATAAAAATTGAGATTCTCAGTCAAAGTTGTAGTCATCCTCTTGAATATGTAGTGGTCCTTTATTATGATTTTATTATTATTACCATTTTTTTTACAAGCATATCTTTGTCATATATTGTTTTTGGCTTCTAAGAGGACTTTGTTCCTGCTTGTTGCAGAGCTGTTCGTATTGCACCATTCTCCAACAGATTAGCTCAGTCAGTACCCTCTAAAATCCAAGGGCTTAGGTGCTTTTCCAATTTTGGAGCTCTTAGATTTTCAGAACCTATAAGAACACTTGCAGAAAGCATGGTTGATCGGATGGTTAAACATAGTTCCCAAAGTGGTGGGAAATATGTTTCAGTGCATCTTCGCTTTGAGGAGGTGTTATAAAATATCTTTGTTATAATTTAGGTTATGCTTAGTTCTAATAATCTAATGATTTTGCCTTATATCTAAATAAGTTATTTTATTTTTAACGTAAGTATTTGTGTACTTGATAGGATTAGACTACAAGTCTAATATATGATTTATGAATTTGCTATTTTTTCGATTTTTGCTTCAGTTCCTCGTGTGCTTGGTTAGCTCTGCATCAATTAAATCTTACTACTATAGTAATAGTTTTTCTGTGTGTGAAGGATATGGTTGCATTTTCATGTTGTGAGTATGACGGTGGGGCAGAGGAGAAACTTGAAATGGATATTGCTCGTGAAAGGAGTTGGCGAGGTAAATTCAGAAGAAAGCATAGGATAATAAAGCCTGGTGCAAACCGAGTGGATGGAAGATGTCCTTTGACTCCATTGGAGGTATGCAGTTAACATTCTTTCCTTCCTTTCTTCGGTTTCTTCTGTTCCTCATATTTGCAAATAGGATCTGAATTAAATATTCTGTTTTTCTTTTCAAACAAGCTTATGGTACCTGAAGCTGGGGTAGTAGTCATGATTTCTGAAACTATTTGAAATGGGAATTTGTTTCCCTATTTTTTATTCCTTGCTAATTTGGGTTACTAAAGATCCAATTTGAAATCTTATAGGTGATGTATAGCAATCATAAATTCAAATGATAGGGTTACTGGAAAATCGGCTAAATCAAAGTAGAAAGTTCGAAGTATAATACAATCTTTTGAAGTAAGAATAACATAACTCTGATTTTACAGATCATTTTATTCGATGCTGCAGGTAGGAATGATGCTTAGAGGCATGGGTTTCGATAATACAACCTTAGTATATGTTGCAGCAGGAAAAATTTATAAAGAACAAAAGTACATGGCACCACTTAAACAGATGTTTCCACGATTACAAACAAAAGATACACTGGCAACTCCAGAAGAGCTTGCGCAATTTATGGTATTTGAGAAGTGATTTATGATTACTTAAAAACAAGAAAAGTCCATGTTATTCTGTAAAGGGATTCCAGGAGAAAGGAATTTGTGACACATTAGTTTATGATGCAGGGCCATTCATCTAGGTTGGCTGCTCTTGATTATACTGTTTGCCTTCATAGTGAAGTATTTGTTACAACTCAGGGTGGAAATTTTCCTCACTTCTTGATGGGTCACAGGAGATATATGTATGATGGGCATGCAAAGACAATTAAACCCGATAAGAGAAGATTGGCTCTAATATTTGATAATCCTAATGTAAGGTACAACTTTGACTATCTTTACTGGTTAGCCTTTATTTTTGAAGTTGTATCTTTCACCAGGCATTAAAATATTAGCATAGATGACGAAGGATGTGTCTGCCTTTGTGTGTGCCTGGTATACATTAACCATCCTACTAATTTTCTAAATTTTATGATTGATTTTGTACAAAGATACTAGGTATCGGGGTTAGGTTTAGCTCTCTGGACTGTATTTGGTGTTCTACTCATGGCTGCTTTATGGGACTTTCTATCTCATATATGGAAAGAGATTTGGTGGTCTTGTTCTGTTGTTATATTGCAATACCTTGTGTACAGTCCTTGTCTAATTGCACCTTCTCTCTTTTCTCTTAATAAAATTTATTTTTCTTTACAAAAAACTTGGTATGAGGTTGCATGTGATGTACTGGTTATTTTTATCATTCTTAGGCTATTTAGAACCTCCATTTATTCTCTCACCACTGGTAAATGTGTCTTTCAGAAATCCCTTCACCTGTAACCCTGGAAGAAAAGCTGTAAAACATAAAAATGGAGGGAGAATAAATTACACATTTTGTGTCATTCAGACGGATGCATTTGCAATGTTTGTTGTTTGATATTTATTGTTACTGATTTTGCAGATGGGAAGTATTCAAACAACAAATGGAAGACATGCTTCACCATAGTGATCAAAAGGGAACCGAGGTAAAAAAGGCTGCTGGTTCCCTATATACTTTTCCCATGCCAGATTGCATGTGTAAACAGGTAGAACCCAAAAATGAAAATGCTAACACTGGGAAATATTTGAAATTATAATGTAGAAGAATTGTCTTTAGGAAATCAAATTAATTGTTCAATAGATGTAATTTATATCTGTACCATCAAGTTTGAATTAAAAAAGAAAAGTAGTTTGATTCAAACTTGAAGAAAAGCCACGTCACATCATAAACTAAGGCTTCAATTTATTTTTTCCTTTTCTTTGATTTATTAGTAAAATTAGCTGGGAAATTATAATTCTTTGTACATGAGATTGTTGTAACCCAAGGCAGACTTGCACCTGATTATGAAGATTCATTTTTGGAGGACTGACGAGCTTTGTGACTTCTAAGTTACTAAACCAAGCTGTTTATTTAACCAGTGATAAAAGAATAGAACAATTGGATGCTATTGTTGCTCAGATGGTTCATTTCCCTCATGTCATGTGCAGAAATAGTTTTGAAATATTATTTTTGTATTGTATAATAATTAGTCATTGTAGAAACTGTTGCTGATGAGTAGTGGGTGAGCCGATTATACCATTTGAAAGATTTACCATAAATAAGAAGTGTGAAATTGTGGTAGTGTGTAACCTTCTTTATCCTGGGTAGTGTTTTCGGTTTTGATGTGTTATTGCTATCTTTTCTGTACGAATACATAAAGATCTTCTGGAGAAATTAGTCATTTCTCTATAAGACTCTCTTCAAATATTCCATTGTAATAATGATTTTTTTATTAAAATATTTAAATTTATTTATATTTTTTTGTAATCAATAAGAAATAAATGCTTTAATGGTAAAGAAAAACTTTCATCTGTCAAAACTGGGAAAGGTGAATAGATTAAAGTAGAAAGTGTACTAAGTAGGATATGAGTCTTAATTAAGTGGTAACAGTGAGAATATGAGTTCCAACTATTAACTAAATTTTTCAACTTTTGTATAGAAACTGGGATAGTAATACTTATATCAGGGAGATAGAGTAACGCAAAGCATTTAAAAGAGTTGAAGGAAGTTCGAATTTAGACATTAAATTGAGATGGGATCAAATTGACACCAAAATGGATAAAATCATTTAATAGTAAAAAAGTTTACATTTCTCTTCATATAGTATTTTTATATTGTTTACCCCAATTTAATTAAAAGACATTATTTGAAGAGCAATAATACAATATATTTCATGTGTGTTTTAGAAGTAGATTAACATATGTTGGAACACAAAAATCTAACAAAAAGGATAAGTAAATTGTCAAATCAAATACCGGTCAGATAACTTAAAAATTGACTAGACTTGCTCTTGTTTCAACTCGTCCTTAACTTCATATTTGGCCATTGATTGAGACCCGGTTCGAAAATATTTGCCTTATACAGCCCAACCCCAACGACTAGCTTGTTGGGTCAGAGAGAAGAGTCTATAAACAACACCCTTTGTAACCAACAAAGACAATAGTAGAAAAACCATCTTTGTAACCCAAAAAATACAAACTAGTGTAGTACTCTAGTAGATTAGTAGCAACTATCAGTATTTGACAACCATAAATAACTACCAAATTTACATCAATCAAGGTTCGGGATAAAATCTTTCTTTACATGCAAAAAAAGACGAACACATAAACTAGGGGCTACTAGTATATCTTGATCCCAATCACAAGGTTTATCTCATCAGCCACTACCAGACATAAATGACATTGCCCTTCTGAAGTCCAAGGGGGGACGAGGAAAAGCTTTTCCACCTGGTAGCCACAGGTTACCTTCATGAGGTAGCAGCACCTGTGGTTGTCCCTGGCTATTTTTCTCACCTTCCCCGGATTGAACTTGCTGTTTCTTGACAAACTCAAAAAACTCTGCAACTTGGCGCGCATATCTGCACCATGCACAAAAAAAGAAAATTACAATGTATTAAGGAACAACGGACTAGTAGTTTAATACATAATAGACAACCTCTCACCGATAGAATTCTTAAAAATAGCACAGCATCATCCAAAAGTTTACTAATTAAAGAAACATAGAACTTGGCATCTACTTCCGGATATTTAATTACAGAAAAACATAGCATTTCACTCACTATATCCACTACAAAGAACTGGTAAAAACTCTAGGATTTGCAAATCAACAATGAGCAATGAAATTAACTTAGGAGACATGCAAAATTTGTAAAGAAAGCAATTAAATTAATATCAGTGCGGCAAGTTTGAAATAATAGTTAAAATTATTTACTTTCAGGACAAATATATCATCTGATGACATGCCGCTCCCAGTATATCTCAGGATTAAACAGTTGGTTCACACAAATGAAAGTAGATAAATATATGATGCATCAGTACAACTTAAATATCCTAAAGCAATGGCTGCCCATCTACAAAAAAATAAGTTTGACTTGTAGTGGTAGCAGTGATAATAGGTTCATGGCTTAAGACTTCAGATAAATTACTCACCTTATTTTCCAGTGCTATACTAAATTACTCTTTACAAGTAACTTAAAAATGTAACTTTAACATTAACGTAAAAAAATTACACTGCTTTACCCAAACTAGCATGCAACATGACACTTGGAACCTAACACTTGACCGGTAAAAGCCTCAACAACAAACATATCATAATACTATTCCAAGGACAATAACAATCATAATATTCTAACAGAGAAAAAAGCATCTGATGGAACAAAAGTTTAGTCCATGTTACAGAAATTTAAACAAATATCTGAGTAAGAGATAGTTTATCTTACTCCCTCTTGGCTTCAATATCCTTGGTGAAATCAATATTGGGTTCACAGTCCAGAATCAATGCAGGAACCTGTTTGAAATTGAAGTGAGTAAACCCGACTATTATAAAAAAAATCATAAACTGGGACGTGGGATTCCCAAATTTGGTACCTTCTGAATGCTGGAATGCATGTGGTCGCCCTCCAGATAAAATACACGGTCTCTTATATCAGGGTGTAAAGAGTTATCGACATGATGGGGAAGCTTATTGACCGATAATACTCCATGATTACCACTTTGGAAGGGGAATAACCAGCTCTCATGCTTTTCGTGTAGGCCGCGGAGATATTCTAGGCTGACTCCACCTTCTTCATCTCTCTTCCTTAACTTCATTCTCTTATGGCAAGTATCAGGACTTGCTCTGAGATAGATAAAACCATCAGGAATAAGGCCAGGCAAGGAGGACACAACAGGATCAAACCAAGAGTCATAAATGCTGATCTCCATCTCATTCATCCAATTGGCTTCATGAACAGCTCGTACAAAAACCTTTATTAAAAACACATTGGGACGATAAAATATATAAGCCTTTTTTAAACACTGGAAACAGGACTCTCTTCCTGTCAATCTCAAATTAAACTAAACAGAAAAAGGAAAGAACATCACAGTTTCAAATCTATGAATTGTCATAATTTTCCAACTGAAAACACATTCGAAGAAAGTAAAAAAGTTGTATTACCATGAGAAAGAAAAACAGCAAACAGACACCCTGACTCCAGAAGAATATGAAAGGGGTGAAAAATACTCACCATCCTGTCACTGAAAACACTCCTCTCCATCAATCGAAGAGGTTTGACTCCAATAGAAGACTCTCTTTCCTGCATCACCCTAGTAACAAAGACGTAGTTCTGAAAGGTGTAGGCATACCTCTGGGGCTCAGCATAAAAAGCATCCAAGATATTGAAGTGGTCAGGTCCAACATCCTGCCACTTGCCAATGGGTTCAGGAACCACCTCAACAAGATCACGCAGTTCAATAGTTTCATTGGCTATTCTCTGAAGGAAGGTAGTTTTGCCAACACTGATATTACCTTCAACACAGAATGTAAGTCGCTTCTTCTGGAGTGGCTGCTTCCCAGAGGAACTATCATCTAATTCTTCATCAACACTCTTTTTAATGAAAGTAGTTATACTTTCAGCATGGTTCTTGTGAATAATTCCAACAGAGCTCCGCAGATACTCAACCATCTGGTCACTAGATTTTCCAAAGAACTGCAGTCAACAAAATTGTCAAAAAAGTAAGCACAACATTCTGTGTTTTCCTTGGCTTGTTAGTTTGATGTATGAAATTACTAACAACATACCTACTCAATTATGCTTTTGATACATTAAAGAAAGAACTATAATAAACATTTAGTGTTTGATATTACAACAACAACTTTATACGGGCAGTTAGAAACCCTAAAAAAGAGCATAAAATAATACCCTACAAGAGAACATATCTAATTATTTTGAGAGAGAAAAGAAGCTACCTTATCTTTGTAAAGTTGTTTGAGTTGAGCGACACCTTCAATACCTTTCCGAACGAGTTTTTTGAAATTTCTGGGACCCACACCAGGAATAGCCAACAAATCAGGATTAGAAGATGAAATGGGAGAAGAAGAAGAAGAAGCCTTTTGCCTCCTATTAAGTCTGAAGGTGGCAGTGGAAGAAGAAGAAGAGGAGGTGGAGTTATCCCCTGTGGTACCCTGTTGTTGTTCATCTTCAGTGTCATGAGAAGAAGAAGAAGAAGAGGATTGTAAGGAATTTGAAGAGTTGTTATTGAGAAGGCAAGGAAGGGTTTTGTTAATGATAGTAGTGGTGTGGCGTGTTAGGGTTAGAGTTGGGCAAAAACATCTACGAACATAACAAACCTTGGAGTAGCGAAAAGAAGAAGAGGAAGAATAGAGGGTATTTTTGAGAGAAAATGAAAGAGCAGCAGAATTAGACGGCGATGATGAAGCCATTGTTGTAAAGTGAGAGGGTTTAGTTAAGAGAGGGATACAAGTAGCGGAGAGAGTGAGAATAGGAATGGGAAGTGAACAAGTTGAGCGGTGTATCACTTTCTGCATTACTTCTTCTTTCAAGCATTTGTAATATACGATATTCCTATTGCAACTGCAACACTCTCTGTCATATGAATATGAATGAATATTATGTATTTATCTTCTAAACCTCTGAAGAGAGAAAGAAAGGGTTTTGCTGTCTCCTCTCCTTTATGCTCTGCCTTGGCTGCGCTCTTTTCAATAAAATCACTCTTATGGATATACACGGTTTTAAATTTCACAGGGTTTACTATTCTTCCTTATATGCTCCCTCGCGGATATGGGAAACAACATACTATTCTTTGTACTCACATCCAATAATTTAAATGTGTTTTATTATATACTAAATCATTCAATTTTATTCTCTTTTAAACATATAACTTACAAAAATTACACTATTTTTTATTGGAAATCCATATAAAACTAATTTATACTAAAAATGCATATTTATTAAATTTAAAATTATATTGGTGTCACATTGATTTTTGTTTTAATTTTGTTTTCTGTGCCTCCCATTTTACTATTTATGTCCTATAGATTTTTCACAAAATTGAAATATCCAATATGATTATTTCTTATTTGTCTAATTATTTAAACTACGTAAATTAAATTTGCGTAAACTATGTGAACTCAAATCACGTATGTATTGCTAAATTGACGTAACATTTACGAGAACTCAGTTTATACAAACTACGTGAACTCAATTTATATACACTTACGTGAATTGAGTTCGCATAGTGCTTGTAAATACTTAAACATCATTGCATATGTGAACTCAGTTTATGTAGGTGTACGTGAATTACATATCTCGACTCTGAGTTCATGTACATTGTAAATAATACATGTACACAAACTTAAATCATGTATCCTTATTTGACCTATTTTCATGTATGAAATGCAATTTAAGAAATTATAGGCGATACACAAATACTATTCAAATACATCTACGTGAATTGAATTCGCGTATGCAAAGAAGTTTAAGTATTTACTGGCACTACGCAAGTACAATTCGCGTACACCTACATGAATTGAATTCACATAGTATGCGTGAACTCAATTCACGTAAATGTTACGTCAATTTAGCAATACATACGTGATTTGAGTTCATGTAGTTTACGTGAATTCGATTCACATAGTTTAAAGAATGAGACAAATAAGGAATGAGTATTTTGGTTATTTTAATTTTATTAAAAATTTATGAGTGTGAGTAGCAAAATGAGAGTGTGGGTAGCAAAATTGTTTTTATTTTTCTGTTCTAATTTTTTTTTATAACTCAACTTCAGTTTTAAGTTTTCAATTTTTAGTTGAGTTTCAGTTTTTATTTTAATTGAATTGAATCATTCTTTTTACACTATCTCATTATGAATTATCTTTCTTGTCCCTTGCTTTATCGATAAAATCATTATTGAGTGCCCTTTTGAATAAAGTGGAGCAACTTTTTTTATATAAAAAAAAAGGAGAAAAGAAGAACAAAAATAGGAACAAAAAAATGTTCTTAGTCTCAGTTTGAAAAGACACAATAACGTGCTCCACTCTGAGTAACACATTTGACTGATGATTGAAGTATGGGCTGATGAAAGATTATTTGAATACGTTGAGCTCCAATTATTCAAAAAGGGTATCTATGATCATATGTTTAATTTGAAATAGTCTTTTGAATATCCCTTTATTGGTTTTCTCCACCTATTATCCCTTGGCCCCGTTACAACCTTGAAAAGTGTTTTTAATTCACATATGCTCTCATGAGAGATGTAGAGGAGATTTGGTTAATAATCAAGCCTATGGCAGAAACATTGCATTGGTGAAACTTTGAGTGAATGCCCATTTACTCTGAAACACTAAGAGAATTTGAGAGATAAGTGTCATATTGGTTATCTATTTGTTTTGAAAGTTGCCTATTGCATACACTTGAACTGAATGTTGAGTTTTTATTCATGGTGTCTGCTTGTCCATAACTTTTACCTGAAACAATTGCTTGAGGACAAACAATGATTCAAGCATAAAGGAATTTGATAAGCTATAATTAATCTATTTTATAGCTTTATTTGACAGGTTAATTTGATATTTTTAATTCGATTTTAGTTCTATTTTACTACATTTTTGTTTTGTTTTGATTGCAAGGAGAAGTGAAGGAATAAGTGAAGATTTTTGGAGTAAAATAACATTGAAGTCAAGTGGTGCATCGTGATCAAGAAAATGAAATAAACTCAAGTTCAAGCAAACATTATTGCCTGACCATAATAGTCATTACAACCATAATGGATGAACGAAAAAAATAAAATAAAATAATAGTCTAGCAGTAATGACCATTATGGCCATAATTTGTTTATTTTATGTTGTTGCATCTATTACAGTCTGACAGTAATGACCATTATGACTATAATATGTTAATCTTCTACAACTGCACATATTACTGTCTGGCAGTAATGTCCATAAATGACTCATTTTTTACTGAACCGTTTTCCTCCTATGAAATTATGATGATTTCTTGTAATTAAAGCTCATGAAGGCACCTAAGACTATAAAAGGACCAAAATACTCAATTTTAGGGACATTCTTACACACAATCTCTTACTACTCTTTCTTTTGTTCTTGTATTTCTCTTAGAAATTTTATAGTTTCAATAATATTCAGTTTTCTATTTTTGTTTATTATTTTATTATGTTATTTTATATTTTCAATGTTTTTATATTTAAGCTTTGATTTTACTATGATCATATGTGAGTAGATCTTCCTTGTCTTGGGATTGTAGGATTTTCAATGTTGGATCTCTAACGATTTCTATTTCTTTTTGTCGTGGGCGTTAATCTTTTAATCTAATCTTAGTAAGAATCATATTCATACTTAGATATCAAATAATATATTGAAAGGTGTATTTGATATATGATCCCTAAGATTGGACAAGAGAATCAAATCGTGAAAATAGATTTTGGTTCTTTTGAAATGATGAAAGATATATTCTCTTAAAAGGATTTTGCTAATACATCAATCATGAAAATAGGTTGGTTATTAGTTTAAAATACATTTTTTTTCTTTGAAATAAAACATTAGTTACAATTATTTATCTGATTTTTAAGAGTTTAACATTCATAACTCATAGAAGATTAATTGTATCCATCATTGTGAAAGCTACAATCCCAAGGCTTTATTTTTATTGTGAATTTTAAACCAAAAATCATTATCAACATTTAGTGTATTAGCTAAGCATCATAGTAAAGAGACACTAGTACTCATAATAAAGTCCTTGTGGAAATGATAATTTTTACTACGCGATAATACCGTGCACTTGCGGTCTTATCAAATTTTGGTGCCATTGTCGTGGACTTTTTTTTATATTAATTCTCTTTTTCTATACCGATTAGACTAAAAAATTTCATTTTTATATATATATTTTTTTTATTGATTTTTCTCTCTTTGAATGCGAAGAATCCGAAGTCTTGGGAATCTTGGAAGTTGCCTATTGCATACACTTGAACTGAATATTGAGTTCCTATTCATGGTGTATTGCTCGTCCATAAATTTTACCTGGAATAATTGCTTGAGGAAAAGCAATGATTCAAGCATAAGGGAATTTGATAAGTTAGAATTAATCTATTTTTATAGTTTTATTTGATAGGTTAATTTGATGTTTTAATTTGATTTTAGTTCTATTTTACTACATTTTGTTTTGTTTTGATTGCAAAGAGAAGGGAAGGAATAAGTGAAGATTTTTCGAGCAAAAGAATCTTGAAGTCAAGTGGTGCATCATGATCAAAAAAATAAAATAAAAGTTCCAACAAACATTATTGTCTGGCCATAATAGTCATTACCGTCATAATGGATGCACGAAAAAAATAAAATAAAATAGGAATTTGTCTATTCAAGTCAACAAGAATTAATGTCTGATATTAATAACCATTATGACCATAATCTGTTAATCTTCTGCAACTGCACATATTACTGTCTAGCAGTAATGGCCATAAATGGCTCATTTTCTTCTGAACAGTTTTTCTCCTATGAAATTCTAATGGTTTCTTGTATTTAAATCTAATGAAGGCACCTAAGACTATAAAAAGGACCAAAATACTCAATTTTAGGGACACTTCTACACACAATCTCTTACTACTCTTTCTTTTGTTCTTGTATTTCTCTTAGAAATTTTATAGTTTCAATAATATTTATTTTTCTATTTTTATTTTATTATTTTATTCTGTTATTTTATATTTTAAATGTTTTTATATTTAAGCTTTGATTCTACTATGATCATATGTGAGTAGATTTTCCTTGTCTTATGATTATAGGATTTTCAATGTTAGATCTCTAACAATTTCTATTTCTTTTTGTCATGAGTGTTAATCTTTTAATCCAATCTTAGTAAGAATCATATTCATACTTAGACATCAAATAATATACCAAAAGGTAGATTTGATATCTGACCCGTAAGATTGGACAAGAGAATCAAATCATGAAAATAGATTTTGGTTCTTTTGAAATCATAAAAGATACTCTTAAATGATTTTGCTAATACATCAATCATGAAAATAGGTTGGTTATTAGTTTAACACCCATAACTCATAGAAGATTAATTGTATCCATCATTATGAAAACTACAATTCCAAAGCTTTATTTTTATTGTGAATTTTAAACCAAAAATCATTATCAACATTTAGTGTTTTAGCTAATCATCATAGTAAAGAGACACTAGTACTCATAATAAAATCCTTGTGGGAACGTTAATTTTTACTACGCCATAATACCGTGCACTTGTGAAAAAACTTGATATGACAATATTGAATGATTAATACCAATAAAATTGTAACAAAACTTATAAAAACTTGATATTCAACTTATGAAATTAATCATTTTTATACTTTAATTAATAATATATAAATAATTAATATATATAAATGATTATACATTGTCTACTATATGTTATTAAAAAACTTCAAACCCATATTTTTTTAATTAAAAAAATATAAAAGAGTGAATAAAATTGTTAACTTTTAAAGAAAAAAACTAATTTTACGAATTAATAAAAATTGAAGTTAAACTTTTATTATAATACAGACAAGAGCATGTAATATGCTTTTTTAATTTATTCATTTTCCTTACCCATATATTTACTATTAGTTGTTTCCTTAAACAAACTTTATTTCCTTCTTTTCTTATCCTCGATATCTCTATTACTTAGGAATTACTTTAACACAATTAATTATAAAAACGATAGTTTAAAATAATAATAATAATAATAATAATAATAATAATAATAATAATAATAATAATAATAATAATAATAATAATAATAATAATAAAACGTTTACTAATATTAGTACTCATCAGACACTCTTGTATTGTATACTAAAAAATAAAGACACTCGTTGTATAATATGATCAGTCAATAGGTATTACGAGAATTTGTATATACACAGCAAGAATTCGTATGGAAACTTTGCTTTTAAGTCCACAGGTATTGCGATTAATTGCTCCAAATTGAAAAAACAATTTTATATAAGAAAAACTGTTCAATTTTAAAATAAGAGATTAATTTTGTGAATTATGAAAATAGAATTATCAAAACTTCAATTAAGTCTATATAACCAAAATGGGATATATTAATTTTTTGTTTTTATTTTTACCGTCGTTCTTAAGTCGGTTGCCAATATAACCGTATTAAACGTGTTTCACATATTTACAAAATTGTCACCGCCTCATTTTGTTAACTCGTTCATACGGACGACCGACTTAAATATACATCCACCCATTTGTTAAATCTGGTGGCACGACTTAAATATACATCCATCCATTTGTTAAATCTGGTGGCACAACTTAACTGATTGTATTAAAAACTCAATTTTCTACTAATAACATAATTTTGATGTGGTATTCTCTTCAAATTTTACATTTCCTTTATACTCGAGGTAATAGCTGGTAATCTCAAGATACCGAATTCAAATGGAAATTTACCACTTGTGTCACTTTGATTAAGAAAAAATTTCTACATCACTCATTTTTTTTAATTATTTTATTTGCAGTTTCATTCTTTTATATTCAATTACAAAAGACTAACGATCATTATTTATAAAAGATAAATACCAAAAATGAATTTAAAAAAAAAATAAATAACTAAAGAGAATATTTAATAAAAGAATTATCAAAATTACATTTAAGTCGTAAAATTTATTTAATTTTTTATAATATTTTATCTCTTTGTATCCTGCAAACATAATCCATTTCATTCGTGACTGAATTCTTTTGATTTAAATTTTATAAAAAAATTGTAAATTGAAAATCAAAGAATATCAAATTTGATCAAAATTTATCTATACTAACTGAAATATACCCTAATTACAGGCATTATAGTGCCGGTAATAATAATAATAAATAATAATAACAATAATACTGATAATAGTAATAACGTGACACACTTAGAAAAAAAAAAGTTCATCTCTCTTATTATAAAATCCTCTAATACATTTTACAGAATACTAAAAAAATAATTGTATAATAAATTTATTAAAATAAAATGTTATTTTAAATATTTATCTCTATAATTATTAACCGTCTAAATAAAAAAGAAATTATGTATTTCAATAAATAATTAATTATGGGAGAAAGAAAAATTGAAAGGAGGTTTTATAATGAATAGTGACACACGATGAGATGTGTTGCAGCTGAATGCACGTTGAAAAGATAATGTGCTTATTTTCAGGATACCTTTCTCTCCACTCTTCCACTCTCCACTCTCCACTCTCTTCCTATTTTGACTTCTTCGCTATCATTACTATTTTTTTGTATTATTAATATTATAAAGAAATAATAATTAATTTTTATTTTATTTTATTTTAATTATTTAATTAATTTTGGTTCCTTTTTGTTGATTTTATTAAAAAAAGTAAGGACGTTGACTAAATTGTATGAGTGTTATTTTTGACGAAAAATGACTAAAGTAACTTATGGATGCAATAATGAAAATAACGGTAGAATAGAAAAGAGCATTGAAATTACTATGAATTGATGAAGTAGGAGAAAGTATGATATGATTGAAATTGAAATCCAACGAAGAGAAGCAACATTTAATAAATATTTTGGTACAATAAGCAACATTTAATTTAAGAAAGCTATAAAAATCAGTTGGGAATTCAATCAAGACACTCTGTGTAGTTTCATTTCATTGGCACATTTTTTCTTTTTTAAATATTTATTTATTTATTTTGTGCATTAATAGCCAACAACTCCTCTCCTCCGAAAACCAACAAAAAGACAAACAAAACAAAACAATCAAACAAAAACCGATACCCCTTTTTCCTTCAACAAAGAACTTTCCTTCCTCATTTCATTCATTTCTTAGAACAAAATTAAATAAAATGGGTAATCGTTTTATATGCATGACAAAAAAAGAGTCCAAAGATGTTGTTGGATCAAGAAGCAAGAGAATGAATAGTAGTAGTAGTAGATCACAGAGGAAATTAGTAACTGAAGAAGAATTGCATCTTCAAGCATTATCTATGGCACTTCAACAACATCAATTGTCTCAAAGGTTTGAAGGTTCTATGTCTAGAAGAATTGGTGCTTCAACTAGCTCTAGAAGACGCACTTTACCTGAATCTCTCTCACTCAACAAACAGGTTTTACTCTTTTCTGGCTTCTGGCTTCTGGCTTATTCATTTTAAAGTTTTCATTTTTCAATCATTTGATCAGTTACAAAAAGTGGGTTATTAAGATCTTAAAGTAATTCTTTAGAGAAAATATTAATCAATTGTAAATGGAAACATGACTGTGTCTGAAAAGTGTAGATAAAAAAGAAATCAAGGGTCACTTTTTAATTTTTTATAGGCTAAAAAGGTGATGTATTTAGAAAAGTACCAATTCACTGTGATTCTGAAAAGTAGATGTAATTATTTTAAGATTATTTCTTTGTATTTTCTACTCCTTGCTTTACATACCCCACTCCCCTGACTTGTGTAATGTTGACTCCAATAAATTTTGATGTGTTTTTATCTAAAGTTATTTTTCTTAAGCATTATTGGAACATTTTTCTCTTCTTCCTATTTAGAGTCTATAGTGAAGAGGTATCTATCTAGGGGGACAATTAGGGTTGTTACTTGTTTCATGTTTGGACTCAAATTTTGTTGGAAGTCACTCACCATCTATTCTAAGGTTGGTGCTTAATTCTTATACACTTGGATTGCCTGTGATTTAGTCTAAATTAACTATCTCTTTCTTTTAAGGCTCTTTGGAATGTTAATTTATGCATAAAATTATTCTTAAGTGTATAGCTGGATTGACAGTTTGGCATAATCATGATGTGCCGCTGTGATTTTGGCTTAAGTTACACTTTAGAGTTTCAACAACATCACGGTGGTATGGTGGTTTTGTCAAACTAACCCTGATTCCAAACATGCACTTAATATTTTCTTGGTAGTTGCCAATGTTTTGCTTGAACCTTGGATGAAAAGGATTTGACTTTGCACATTCAATATAATATGTTCTTCACAATCTTGTGTTTGCACAAAAGATTTGTTAACCATGTGTCAAATTATTTATAGGGTTTAACAATGCTGTTTTTATCGTTTCGATTGTGAAAGTTATAACCTGCTATATCCTGTTCAGGATCCAGAATTTCTGGTGAACATTAAAACAAAGAAGTTTGTCTTGATCCATGGAGAAGGTTTCGGAGCATGGTGTTGGTACAAGACTGTTGCCCTTCTAGAAGAAGTAGGACTGCAGCCTGTTGCCTTAGATCTTACAGGATCTGGAATTGATCTCACAGATAGCAATACTGTCACTACATTAGCAGAATATTCAAAACCTTTAACTGATTATCTTGAAAACCTTCCCGAGGACGAAAAGGTTCAGATGTGTGACATTGAAATTAAAAACATTTATTGTCCTGCATTCTGTTATGAATATATTTCATGAAAATGGAAATTTTGCAGGTTATTCTTGTTGGTCATAGCATTGGTGGTGCTTGCATTTCTTATGCATTGGAACACTATCTACATAAGATCTCAAAAGCGATTTTCCTTTGTGCTACAATGATGACCGATGGCCAAAGGCCCTTTGATGTTTTTGCTGATCAGGTATCTAGTACTTTCTTCAAATGTTGTCAAAAAGTGGCTATAGTGCTATAGCAGAATTTGATCAAACCGCCATTGCTCCTCGATATACTATTTAATACAAAGTGTTGTAAAATAGCGACTATATCACTATAGCGTAGTGGAATTTTAACAATCCACAATTGATAACACTCTTTTCTTCATTTACTTGAATTTTTTAGAGTTTTGTTTCTAAAGAAGCTAAAATTCATTAAAAAAGCCACCTATTCAAGCACAAGACGTGCCAAAATAGGGTCAAAATATTCGAATTTTTTAGAGTTCACATATTATATGGTGAATAATCCTCTAATCATACTTAAGTTTCTTAACGATTTTACATGCTAAAACATTTTAACTTAATGTGTTGTGCGCCAACTAAACTAATTGGGGTAATTTCTTCATGCGACAATCAATCTATGATAATAGACTATTATCACAGATTTACTGTCGCATTGTTCTTTGAATTTAAATGATTCAAATTCTATGGTTCTAACTTGAAGTCTTAGCCAACGTTCCAGTGAATCTTTCATTGCTCTAATATGCTGCTCATGACTTATCTGCCATAATCACAAAAATAGTAAAAAGTTGGAAAAGCTAAATATTTTGGCTCTTCAAAATAAAATAAAAAATAAAGATAAAGGTTGTTTCTAGAAAGCTGAATATTTTTGTTTCTGAGAAATCAAAAGCACTTATAATATTTTGTGAAAAAACATATCCAAATGTGCTCATAATTAGAGTGATGCTTGAATGCTTTTGTATCCCATACACACTCAAATTAAACATTATTATAGCTGTTAAAGTAAAGTTCTTAATGATGTATTTTCATTACCAAGTGAACTTTTTTTCCTTTTTCCAATTACATCTTGTTTTTCATTTCTCTTGGAAGATCTTATAATTGTTATAACTTATTATCTATACTGCAGCTAGGATCTGCTGAACAGTTTATGCAAGAATCAAAGTTTCTGATCCATGCTAATGGTAAAGAAAAGCCCCCAACAGGATTTATGTTTGAGAAAGAGCAGATGAAAGGCTTGTATTTTAACCAATCCCCGACAAAGGTAAACGGGATTTGAGTCTATTTCTACCTTTTTTCCTTCAAAAATTTTAGCTGCTTTTCCATTTAAATTGGCTACTTAAAGCTGTCTAACTTGTGAGTTCTGATAATCAGTAGTAAAATTTTGGAACCAAATGCTATTTTCATTACTCTCTCATTTTTTAGAAATAGGTAAACAAAAGCATATAAAACTCAATAATTTCAGATATTATAATATATTGGTGTCATCGGAAATGTATTACTGTGTTGACAAATGCACAGTTAAAAGCTTAAGAGGAAAGCTTGTCTACGGTAATACCAAATAAGTAATTATCACATTACTTTTATACCAATAGCAGTGTAGATATTTTGATGGTTTTTGACTCACCTTAGACACTCTTTTGGACACATCTCCAAGGTTTATGTGTCGAAGCAATGATGATCAATGGATGAACAGACTATCATATCTTGTTTTAGAATTTTTTTGTAATGAAACAAATTACTCCATAAATTTGGTCTATTACCTGTTCTGGTATCTTTTCGTTAGGGTCCTATTTTCTATTCCTTATTTCTTCAATAGACTCATTTCTTACTTGATTTTTGCCCATGTTTCAAGGGAGTTATCATAACTGATATATGCAGAAGTCCTGAAAACATTCTTGTTGCATTCTTACTTTTTATCTTTGTTTTCATTCTTCCTAGTTTCTGCCTTATGCTCCCTTTCATCGTGCTTAACTTCTTCTTGGACAATCTTCCAATGTCTTTTGGTATTTTTTAAAACAACAGATACTATTTTTACCCAATGACTTAGGAGTAGAATGGTTAAATTTGTAGGTTCCTAAGTAAATCAACTAAGGTTAGTTTTGATACAGCTTGGAATTATTGGCATTAAAATGACCAATAAGACTATATTATCACTACCTTAATTTCCAGCCAGATTTAATTGATTCTAATTATATAAAAGCATCTGATTTTGTAAAATTTGATATGAGGTGTATTGTATTACAGGATGTTGCTTTAGCCATGGTTTCAATGAGACATAGCCCTATCGGTCCAATCATGGAGAAGCTGTGTTTATCTCCAGACAAATATGGCACTGCTCGCCGTTTCTACATTCAAACGCTGGATGATCGCGCTCTCTCACCTGATGTCCAAGAGAAGCTAGTAAGGGAAAATCCACCTGAAGGAGTTTTCAAAATCAAAGGCAGTGACCACTGTCCATTCTTCTCCAAGCCACAATCTCTCCACAAAATTTTAGTGGAAATAGCTCAAATTCCGTAGCTTAATGATCAACATTATTTGTTTCATTTATTTTACTTTCATTTTTCATATAATCTTGAAATATAATAGAGGAAGAGCATGATATTATTTATTGCCTTTGAGACAATGTAGTATTCAACTATTAAGAAAGAGACTTGTGTAAGCTTTTGTTTTGTTTTTGGTTCATATGTATAGTATAGTCATATTAACTTTTGTTTTTTCATGTTTTGGCTTTGTCAACCAATATTAATTGTTTATTCAACACATAGTAAAAAGTGCAAAGAATTTTGATGGGTTAAATAAAATTACAGTTGGCTTCATTTTGTTTCTTCCTATCATGAAACATATCTAATAAATACCAAATGAATCAAACCAATGTCTCATAGCCAACAAAATAGATATGGTAGAAGTAAGATTTTCCATGACAACATCCCCAAAACATAGTTCAAGTATTTGAACTAGAACACCCTAAAGATTTTAAAACAGAATAAAATAAGTGTCTGTTACTAGTTGGTACAATGCATATATATATCAAATACCAAAACCACATCTAGGCATGCAACATGATGCCTCATTCATAATCGCGGTACAATTACAGAATACATAAGCTGTTAATGGAGATAGTGATCCGCACGAAACTCTGTGACTAGTAACACGACCACCGGCTTCGTCTTGATCAGCTCATACACGCAAGTATCTCCCAATGACAGATTGTTATCCCTTTGAAATTTACAAAATCCACCTGTTATCCTCATTCCGAATGTTCTGCCCATATTGAATACACAAGAAACTTCCCACTGCTGTCCATGAGAATTTTGGAGCTTGATAGGAACCTTCGGCAGAAGATACTTTTCAGCAAAATTAGAAGCAACATACTGCACAATAGATGGGAGATCAATAATTGAAGTACCAATGGCAACATAAACAATTTACTTAAAGTAAAATCATGCTCACTGTATATCTATTTTTATTTAATGTTGACCGAAAAAACGGGTTTTTCGGGTAGAACTGATTGGCAGCATCCTTTGCTCTTTTAGAAGCATATATGAATTTAGTCTCATGATTCTTCTCAGTTGTGTCAACCTTGGACCTTTTCTTAGGACCAGGATTAGGACTAGGAGACTTTATGTTTGGTTCTTCATTAGTACTTGGATAACAAATTTCAACAGAAGTTGCATCAAATATAATAACACTAAACTTAGAATTCCCTTTATATTTGAAAGACAGGTAGGAACCATATCCTATATCATAGTATTGTGTGAATTGTTGCCAATTGTTGGAAAAGAAAACATCTTTGCCGCATTTGTTGAGTGTGAATTTCCAAATAGAACCATCAGGAACAGTAATTGTAGCAACATTACTGAGTTCATTTCCAAATCTTCTTATAAATTCATCTGGAATTCTCTGCATCCATTATAGGAACAAACTTCAAAAGAGAGTGACATGACATGTTTATGAAATTTCCATTCAAAATAAAATTTTACAACCAAAGACATACTAAGCAGCAATGCATCATGCCCTAAGAGTAGAGTTTCACATTTATAGATTGATTGATAATAAATAAGTAGTAGTAATTAGTAGTAATTAGAAGAGAGAAAAGAGTGATAGTGATAGCATACAATTTGGTTCTGATGAATGGGTGACGGAAGAATGGCCTTCATAAAATGTTTTGATTTCTTCTCCTCCGCCGACGCCGTTGATCGGACACAACTTCTCCGGCGAGACTTCATAGCAATAATTACTGCTTTACTTTACACATTCACTTTACTTTTCATATATATTATAATTATATATAAATGTTTAAACATCCTATCTATTTATGGATATGCCTTTAACTATAGTTACCGATAAAGTTAAATATATTTAATAGTTGTAATTAATTAATTGTATAATTATTTACTCAAATGAAATATTTAATTATAAAGAATAATAATCGGCTGACGTAATGTGACTAGATACCGTGCTTCAGAATTTTTAGTGAACACACGCAAAGGCTATTAACAAGACAAAGATACTGACAAAAATAATGAAATACCAGAAGAAAGTAGATATCAGCATTAATTGATTAAATATTAATATTGTTAACTTGAAAAAAATTGGTTGATATTTTTATTATTGTATTTATTGTTGATGGTAGAAAATAATATAAATTAATTGATAATACCGATATTTTTATAAAATAATAATTAATATAGTTGAAAATTTAAATAAAAATTTATAAAAAGATAGAAAATTTTAAGGGGATTTTATATTTATTGTTTTTGTAAATGAAAGATGATTTTATTTTAGAGACTCAGTTAGTATACTGAAAAAGAAAGAACGATTTTACCTAAAAACAGAGAACGAAAACGAGAAGAAAAAATTAAAGAATATAAAAACTGTTGGGGTTGATTGCAAGTCCTACATCCTTTAGTGTGGGAGAATAAGGAGAAGGCCAAGGCTATATATTGGATTTTGGTCATTTGTTTTCAAATGCACCAGTCAGTAATAGCACTTTAAGTTTGTATCTGAGAGAAGTCTATGTGTTGTTGCAGGTTTAGGCAGCGGCTGTGGTTTTTTCTCCGGTTTTGGAGTTTCCATGTTATATTCTTGTGTTGTGATTGTGTCTTAATTTTTTTAACTTATGCTATTTTTCCCAACATGTACAATCGGAGCCAGGTTCGGAGGTTCGGTCAGCTGCTATGTCTTATTCAAGCGTTATGAAGTTTGACATAGAGAAGTTTGATGGAAGAATCAACTTTGGCTTGTGGAAAGTACAAGTCAAGGATGTGCTTATACAATGGAAACACTTCCAACATGGAGGCCGACAAGTGGGAGGAACTAGATTTGAGAGCTCCAAGTGCAATTCGTCTGTGTTTGGCAAAGAATGTTCTTGCGAATGTGCAGAATATGTCATAGCCAACCAACTCTGGGAGAAGCTTGAAGGGTTATATCAGGCTAAAGGCATCTCAAATCGGTTGTTGTTGAAAGAGCAATTCCACAATCTGCGCATGGATGAGGGTACGAAAATCTCTGATCATCTTAGTACTTTGAATAATATTGTCTCTGAGTTGGAATCTATCAAAGTTGAGATTGATGATGAAGATAAAGCGTTAAGGCTCATTTTGTCCCTTCCACCTTCCTATGTTCATCTTAAACCTGTTCTGATGTATGGGAAGGAAAGTTTGAGTTTTGAAGAAGTTGCAACTAAAATTATTTCTGAAGAAAGGAGAATGAAAAATGATGAAATCACTTCATCAAGCTCAATGTTGCTGACTAGAAGTGGGGCTAATGGAAAGCAGATACATGCAAAGAATTTGGTGTGCTGGGAGTGTGGAAAGTCTGGGCATGTGAAGAGAAATTGTCCAGGTGGAGCAGTATCTGAAAAAGACTCTGAGACAAGTGCTGGCAAGATCTCCCTTGTTTTGGGAGATGATGGTGATCTCATCTAGAAGATAAAGTTTGTCCTTATGGTATTTCCACTATACCATGAAAAAGGACAAGTTATTGCTAGCGGATTGAGAACAGCACACGGGCATTGGTTGACATTGATGCAAGGTGTGTGGTGATGTGTCGATGGCTGAAGAACTTCCTAGAAACCAACATGGGAGTTGCACCATAAATTTCAGCTAGGTTTCGACATGAGAAAATTCTTGAAATGGTTTAGTTCCAAGTGGAGAAAATTCTTGGGATGGTTTAGTTCCAAGTGAAGTATACTTTTGATGGTAGAGTATGATTGTGGGTAAGACAATGGAAGCGGAAGTTGTAACTCTTACAATCAAGGTGGAGATTGTTGGGGTTGATTGCAAGTCCCACATCCTTTAGTGTGGGAGAATAAGGAGAAGGCCAATGATATATAGCCTTGGCCTTCTCCTTATTCTCCCACACTAAAGGATGTGGGACTTGCAATCAACCCCAACAATCTCCACCTTGATTGTAAGAGTTACAGCTTCCGCTTCCATTGTCTTACCGACAATCATACTCCACCATCAAAAGTACAATTCACTTGGAACTAAACCATCCCAAGAATTTTCTACACTTGGAACTAAACCATTCCAAGAATTTTCTCATGTCGAAACCTAGCTGAAATTTATGGTGCAACTCCCATGTTGGTTTCCAGGAAGTTCTTCAGCCAACTAATGCTTGGTTTCCAGGAAGTTCTTCAGCCAACTAATGCCCGTGTGCTGTTCTGAATCCGCTAGCAATAACTTGTCCTTTTTCATGGTATAGCGGAAATATCATAAGAACAAACTTTATCTTCTAGATGAGATCACCATCATCTCCCAAAACAAGGGAGATCTTGCCAACACTTGTTTGACAAGTTTAAAGTGCTATTGCTGACTGGTGCATTTGAAAACAAAGGACTAAAACCCAATATATAGCCTTGGCCTTCTCCTTATTCTCCCACACTAAAGGATGTGGGACTTGCAATCAACCCCAACAATCTCCACCTTGAAGTGTCAAATATTAAATTGATGAACAAATTCAAATGATATTTTGACACAATAGCTCACGTGCTTAATTACTTTAAAAGTAGGTGTTAGGGTGCACATACTTCTTTTTAGGTTTTGAATATTTTTTTAAGTTAACATTTTTTCTCTATTTTATTTAAATAATTAATATTTAATATTTAATTTGTTTTTCTTTCCTATTTTATAAGTGATTTTGTAAGTTTATTTGTTGTTTTAATGTGGTATCGTTTCATTTTTTTATGTGATGTTTATTTGATTTAAATTAAAAAATTAGTTTTGATTAATTATTGTTTTAAAAATAATTTTAATTTCGTAAATATTATAATATTTTAAATATTATTGTTTGTCGGTATATTTTGACTTTTTGTGTTATTAATTTAAATGTTATGAATTTGTACGCAAATTCATTTTTTTTAGCGACTTTAAATTTGTATTCTTTACGATCACGTCCTCAATGAAATTGAATAATAAATGTCATTTTTTTATTAGTAAAAATATTACTTCAATAGAAGATGATTTCAAAATATAACAAAGTTTTGTATATTATTAACCATTCAATGAATGTAATTAGTTAACCATAATTTTAATCATTAATCATCTATGGAACAAAATCTACTAGAACTTTAAATTTTATATTGACCATTAAAGTGTGGAAATCGGTTAGATCAACCTACAAAAGCTTATCACCTAACCTACGATAGATGTTTGCCGAGTTAGATATTTTTATGTATTTGTCAGAGAAAGACTTTTTTAAAAGTCAATTTATTTAAAAAATTAAGAAGTCCCTAAAAAAAGCATTTTAGGACTACAATACCGACTTATTTAATTAACTATAAATAAATTTTATTATCATTATTATTATTATTATTATTATTATTATTATTTTAATATTAAGTTTTAATTTTTTTTTATTAAATCATAAATTTGGTGAGAATAAGGGACACATATTTATCACTGATAAATATAATAAAAACAATACGAGAAAATTATTTTTCTTTGATACATAAAGTTAGCATGGGACAAATATTACTTATTGATAAATATAAAAAAATACGAGACAAATATTTATTATTAATAAAATATAAAAAATATGACATATATTTATCACCGATAAATATTTAAAATAAATATTATTTTTAATATCGTCTATATAAAAGTAAAAATAATTATAATACACTAAGTATAAAAATCCATACAAATTATAAAATACACAACCTATAAAAGTTCATATCGGGATACATCTCAAACTAAAAAGTTATACTCGTATTTCCACGTAAATACTCCAACTCTCCCAAAGCTCTTTATCCTTACGAATAAAAGTTCATATCTTATTTTGACATTCGATATGAATAATATTTATATTGACATTAGATCTTTAGAAAATAAATTTATTATATCTTTTTTTCTAAGTGTTATAAAAAAAGTATTAAGTAAAAAAAATAAAAATAAAAATCAAGTTAGTATAATATTTAATTTTAAATATTAAATTAATATATTATAAATTTTAGTTTTTAAATATAGATCAAGTTAATAGTCATGCAGTTCAATTGGTGATCATTTATTTAACTAATGATCCAATTGATTTAATCAGTGATTCAATGATCCACTTCCTTAACCGAATCAAACATCAGTTCCAATTTTTAAACACTTATTTAAACAATCAATTTCAACCAATAATTATATATGACCAATATATTCATAAATAATACAATATTAAAAAACTCAAAAAATGATTATTCCCACTATTCTTACATGTTTATATTATTTAAAATACATTACTTATTTAATTAGTAAAGAATGGTAAAATTAATTGTACCAAAAAATAAGAAATGGTGCAATTATAAATAAAATAATTTAAATAAAAAATAAAATTGAACGAAAAAGTAAAGCCAAAACGATGTACATATAATATAGATTAAGAGTCTATTTCTTCCAGCTTTTGTTTCGTAAAAAAATGTTATACTGCACATAAAATTACTCCATTCCAACCTTAGAAATGAAATTACTATTGTAATTCTCTCGTAAAGCCATTTCAACCTAGCTAGTGAACCGTTTGTAGTACGATTGTGTACAAAATCCGGTTATAAGACTTAAATTCAAATCCGAATCTAAATCTATTTTAAATATTCAGTTAAAATCATATGGTTATAATTCGGTTTATTTATAAACTGGTTAGATAACCACTTATATTTTATATTTGTATTTGGTTTTTATTCACTACCAATATTTTGTTAATTTTGAGATTTTATTTCTTGAAAAAAAAATTAAAATTTACTTTTTTTTCGAAAAAATATCGGAAAAAAAACTTTTTTTCTCAATAATTTTAAATTGAATTTTTTCTCGAAAAATTTGGAGATTTTTTTAAAAAAATTTATCGAAAAAATTGATTTTTTTAAATAACCGATTTTTAAACTATGAATAAATAATTTTTTAAAAAATAATCAAATTTTAACCGATTTAAAAAAAAAAAATCAATTTTAAAATTAAAATTTTCAAAACCGGTTGCTTAATTATAAACCTGTTATTTAACCATAACCAATTTTACAATTGGTTTTATAACTGATTTTAAACCAAATAATAGATTTAGTTATAAATCTAAATCTATATATTGGTTTTAAAATGGATATGGTTTGATTTTTTAAAAAAGCCAACCATGAATAGCCCTACTTTGTAGGAAAAAAGATAAAACCTCGAATAAATTCTTAAAGGGATACACAATTTACCTTATAAATTGATTTTGTAATAATAAGTATTTTGTAATAATAAGTTAAACTCAGTATAAAAAACTTAATATTCGTAACATAAAAAACTTAATATTCGAGCATAATATTGTAACTTATAAGTTATAACCAAAAACCAATCCCCCACTCAACATTATATTAGGTTTACATAGACTCCTAACCAACCTTTAAGACAACTTGTGCAATGTTCAATACCCAAGTTGGCAATTACAACATTCACAAGTTTATTTAAATCAGAACTGATTAAAGCAGTGAGATTTTGTCTTAGGTTGGATTCTAAACATTTACATTGCTTCAAGATCAAAAAGAGCAAAATTATCCCATTAAAGCATTTAAAAAAAAAGAAAAACAGAAAAAATAAGTTGGTAAATATAAATTGTTAAATATCAAAGACTAATCAGTTGTAGCACAACTGGCATTTTCTTAATCAACTCAAACTCTGTGATCATGACATATATTTTCTTAATTAACTTCCCATTCCTCTCCATTACAACTCTGGAGCTTCACAGCAACATTTGATTTCAGATACTTTGAAGCAAAGTATTCAGGAACATACTGAACAAAGGATACATCAATTATTATATGCGCGCGCACGCGCATATATATAATAGTTACAATTCAACATATATTTAAAATCAATTTAAAAACTAAAATCCTCACTCACCAGACGACGTGCCTTGATGGTTGATTTAAAAGAAGGGTTTTTTGACACTTGATTCTCACTTGGTAAATCAGTAGCATCATTGATTTCAACCACAGAATCATCACTAAGACACTTTGTGTTTGGTTCTTCATTTGCATCTTTGAATGGATAGCAAATTTCAACAGAAGTTGCATCAAATATGACAACACTAAACTTTGAATTCCCTTTATATTTGAAAGTCAGGTAGCAACCATATTCTATAGAATAGTATTCGGAGAATTCTCGCCAATTGTTGCAAAAGAAAACGTCCTCGTCACAATTCTCGAGTCCTATTTCCCAAACACGACCATCGGGAACCATAATTGTAGCAACATTGTTGAGTTCATTTCCAAATCGTTTTATAAATTCATCTGGAATTCTCTGCAATAATCATCACATGTTTAATTAGTTATTTAATAACTCGTCGGTTAGCCTATAGGATTATAAGACTTCCATTACTCTCACAGAGAACTTAAGCTAAGAAAATAATTCAACTTATATACCACTTTGACACAAAAGGACTACATATGTTTTCAAAGATACGTGCAAATCGTGATTGAGAATCAACTTGATCTCAAAATCAAATCTCAACAAACTGATGCAGGTAAGGAATATGTTACTTTTTTCAAAATTTCATCCAGCATCACAGATAATGATATCACAGTATGGAAACTAGAGGAAAATGTGGCCTCTTCAAACCAAAAACCTACTTCACTTCTTCACCAAGCAACCAACATCATCAAGAACACATTTTGACAACACTAATGGCCTCCTCTACAAGTAAGAAAAATATTGAACCAATACTGTCAAGACAACTCACAGAGCCTATACAACAACCAACACACTGAACCTAAAACCATCAAGAGAGCTCTCAACTCACCGCATTGGAAAAATGCAATGGATCAAGAATATGCAGCCTTTCTCCATAACAAAACCCCAACTCTTGTCTCACCTACTCCTCAATGCAACATTATTGGCTGCAAATGGGTGTTCAGAATAAAATACAACCCCAATGGCACCGTTTCAAAGCACAAGGTTAGATTGGTTGCTAAGAGATTTCATCAAAAAGAGGGAATTGATTTTTATGAGCCATTCAGCCAAGTAGTCAAGTACACCACAATCAGAGTTGTGCTCACCATTGCTCTTACTCACAACTGGCCTATCAACAATGGTGATCTCTCCGAGTCAATTTACATGGAACAACCCTCTGGCTATGAACAAGGTGATAGATCTCTTGTTTGCAAACATCACAAAGCCATTTATGGCCTCAAACAGGCCCCAAGAGCTTGGTTCCAAAAATTACATTCCTTCCTCACAACCTCTGGTTTTCAGTCCACTAAAAGTAATGTTTCTCTATTTACAAAGGTTACACCATCTTGATCTTGTACTCTTCTCATCCTTGTCTATGTAGATGATGTTATCATCACCAGAAACTCCTTACAAGCTATCAACTCTCTGATCAACTCCAGATTTCCTCTCAAACAATTGGGTGATCTCCATTACTTTCTTGGGATACAAGTTCAGCACAATCCATCTGGCACCATCAGCTTAACACAAACTAAATATATTCAAGATT
The DNA here is from genome assembly GCF_000331145.2 of Cicer arietinum. Lineage (NCBI taxonomy): Eukaryota > Viridiplantae > Streptophyta > Magnoliopsida > Fabales > Fabaceae > Cicer > Cicer arietinum. The sequence goes on from NC_021164.2 coordinate 349,033, forward strand.
TGGTTCACAAGACCAACAAGAAAAATTATAATCCTTTACCTAAACCTATGGCCTCTGATACCCCTGACATTGAAGATCCTTCTCTCTACAGATCCATAGTAGGAGGACTACAGTATGCTACAATAACTCGTCCTGACATTGCATATGCAGTTAACAAAGTCTCGGCGCTCCACAACTGGCTTTTGTGTTTACTTAGGTAATAGCATAGTCTCTTGGTCCTTAAAGAAACAAAATGTAGTCTCAAGATCCAGCACATAAGCTGAATATAGTCTTGCAACAGTTACTGCAGAAATCCTATGGCTCAAAACTCTCCTTCATGAATTCCACATCTCTTCCACCACTCATTCTCGCATTTACTGTGATAACATCAGTGCAATATGTTTTCTTCCAACCCTATACTTCACTCCAGAACCAAATATTTTCAATTGAATCTATATATCCTTCGCGAGAAAATTCAGAACAAAGAATTATGCATTCATCACATTCCTGTCACTGAAAAAACAGCTGACATTATAACCAAGCCAACCTCAACAGCCATGTTTCTTAAATGTCGACTCAAACTCATGATTCATAACCATTCCCCTTGAGTTTGCAAAGGGTTGTAGAGGATAAAGAGAATCAAGAAAATAAAACCATTGAATTAGTCAACATTGGTTAGTTTTATCATCTGTGCAATAAAAGTTTTGTTCCTGTTAAGTTAGTTCTGTACTCTAACTAACTCCTAGCTCTATATATACTTTGTAATCCATTGATCTCAATTCAATCAAGCAATAATGAAATGGTTATTTAGAATCATTCTATATCTCAATAGGGAGAACAAATCAAAGTAACTATCTCAAAAGAGAGAGAGAGAGAGAGAGAGAGAGAGAGAGAAGTGAATGTTACAATTTTGTTGGCATGAAAGGGTGAGGGAAGTATGGCCTTTTTAAAATGTTTTGATTCCCTAACTTCCTTCTCCACCGATGACCCGACACACCTTCGCCGGCAAGGCTGCATTGCAATAAGTAATAAGTATTCACACTATACACATTCAGTTTAAAAATTCACATTATAAATAAAGAGTAATGTGACATGAGGAGAGAGTGGTTCATGTTGGAAAAGAAAACACACTCACACACTTAGAGTTTGTTTGGATGAGAAATTTTTTCGAGGGAATGTAATCTAGGGGAGTTCAAATTCTTCAAGCAAATTAACTTGTTTAAATAATAAGTTTGGAGAATTTTCAAAATGAAGAGATTTCATGAGGTATTTTGTGAAAGTTAAATTTAAATAATTTCAAATAGCACTTAAAACCTAAGAATCATATATTTCCTCTTTACTTTATAAGCTAAATTACATCTGCTATCCCTAACGTCCATAAAATTAATAATCATCTTTAATATAATGCAAATTTCATCAAATACATAACTCAAATATTCGAATAAATTCATATTTTCATCGCCAACAACATCAAAATTTGATTAAATTTGCATTTTATTGAATATAATAATGAATTTTATGGCTTTTGTTTGAAAATTTTGATGATTTTTTTTGAATTTTTGTAAAAAATGGACAACATTGTTGACATTTTAAAACATAAAATATCAAATTGTCACTTAAAATTAAAATAAAGGACGAATTCGGGAAAAAAAAGATAAAGGACTAAAACGTTAATTAAAATTAAGTTAAGAGACCACATGTGCAATTTAGCTTACTTTATAATATATAAATCATGAAATGGTCCTTATAATTTTTGCAAGTTTATAATTTTGACCCTATATGTTTCAAAATTTGCATATTAATCCCTATTTGTTTGCAAATTGGTTTCTAAACTTTTTCAAATTTTGCAAGTTGATCCCTTAAAATTGCAAAATAGTCCCTCAACTTGTACAAAATTTTAGTTTTGGCCTAAATTTACTTTTCATTTTTATCCCAAAACTTTTGAAATTTATAAAAATAGTATAATTTTAAAAGAACAACTATTTTATCCAAACAACAAAATTTAGAAATGAAAAGAACTCAATTGAAGTATTTGAATTGCCTGAAATTTCTCTAGAATTTCCAATTACCCCATCCAAACACACTCTTAAGAGTATTTGGAATAACTAGTAACTAACAAAACTACCCATAACAAATATAACTAGCAATGATTGTCATTTAAATTACAACACAACAGGTCAGACATTAGTGAAGACACACAGAGACAAAAAACTGAGTAAAAATCTAATGTATGATATCATGAAAAATGCATAAAACAAAAACGAATATGAAACATTTTTTAACCGTGCAAGATGTAGTAACTTGTAGCACAACAACAGGCTTCCTCTTGATCAGCTTAAACTCATATTCCTTTCTACATGACAGATTGTTTTCCCTTGCAAATTTTCTGAATCCCCTCGTTATTCGCATTGCCGATTTTCCAGCTTCTTGCAATGCACAAAATACTTTCCATTGCTGTCCATGACAATTTTGGAGCTTGAATGGAACATTTGGCTTCAGATACTTTGAAGCAAAATCAGAATGAACATACTGCACAATGTAGGAGGAGAGATCAAATTTAAGTGACAACATAAACAATTTTTACTTCAAACCAAAATCTACAAAGTAAAATCATCCTCACCGGATATCTGTTTTTAATGAATGTTGAACGAAAAAAAGCAGCATCCTTTGCTCTTTTAGAAGCAGAGTTGAATTCAGTCCCATGATTCTTGTCACTTGTTTCAACCTTGGATATTTTCCTAGGACACTTTATGTTTGGTTCTTCATTAGTACTTGGATAGCAAATCTCAACAGAAGTTGAATCAAATATAATGACATTAAACTTAGATTTCCCTTTATACTTGAAATCTAAATATGAACCATAACCTATTGAATAGTATTCTGTGAATTCTTGCCAATTGTTTTGGAAGAAAACGTCTTTGCCGCATTTGTTGAGTGTGATTTTCCAAATACAACCATCAGGAACAGTAATTGTAGTAACATTGTTGAGTTCATTCCCAAATCTTGTTATAAATTCATCTGGAATTCTCTGCATAAGTCATAACAACCCATTCATTAGGAGTAGGAACATAATAAGTTATTTAGCAGCTTCAGCTAAGTGCATGCAAAAGTGATTTAAAGTTTTTTGCCTCTAAAAAAAAACATTAAATACTATTTTTTATGGCAAAGAGAGAAATTAAGAAAGTGAAATGGACTTACTAGTTGAGTAGCATGAATAGGTGAGGGAAGAATGGCCTTCATAAAATGTTTTGATTTCTTTTTCTCCTCCGCTGCCGATGACCGGACACAACTCTGGCGAGGCTGCATTGCAAATAACTGAAATGAGTGAGAGAGAGAGAGAGAGAGAGAGAGAGAGAGAGAGAGAGAGAGAGAGAGAGAGAGAGAGAGAGAGAGAGAGAGAGAGAGAGAGAGAGAGAGAGAGAGAGAGAGAGAGAGAGAGAGAGAGAGAGAGAGAGAGAGAGAGAGAGAGAGAGAGAGAGAGAGAGAGAGAAAATGTTCATCTCACTTGTTTGTGACACTGATGTGACACTGATGTGACGAGAGACTGGTTCAGAATTTAGAAAGAGAACAAGACACGAAAACAAAACCAAACACATATGACATGGATTTTTTTTATTTAGATTATTGACAGTGATACTATAATTAAAAAAAAATAAAATACTAACGTGTGATGTCTCGGTATTAGAAAAACATTTCATATATTTCTTTTTCCTTTTGAATAGTAGAAGACTACAAATTAGTCTGTTATATGTAAATCATTACACATGAGATAATCCATTGTCGGGGTCACATGTGGTAGTCTAAGTGATGGATCTGGTGGTTTAAGTGGTGGTCGATTGAAGCAATGATCGTTGAATAGTGGTGGCTAGAAGGGGTGTTCGATCGAGGTTGCAGTTGTGGCCAATGAGGGATGAAGTGGTCGAAGGTAGTCGGTGGTGGTTGAAGTAGTGATCAATGACTAGTGGTTGTTGGATTGGTGTCCAATGGGGTCTAAGTGGTGGTCACCAGGTGCTGGAGTCATTAAATGATGGTTAACGGTGATCAGAGTGGTTGATGTCATAGTGGTGGTCGTTAGTGACCAGAGTGGTGGTCGATTGTAATCGGGATGATGGTTAATGACCACTAATGATGACATATTAAGTTATAACATAAATTAGAATTATAAAACCTCTTGTTTTGATTTTGTATTTAAGAGAAAACTTTTATGAAATTGTGTAAAAAATCAACTTAAACCCATTTTTTACCAACATGTTTTGTTTTCTAAATTAACTTAAAAAACTAAAAACTCAGAACTCTTGGTCGTTGCCACTTCTTTCATGTTGATGTAACCTACAATTTTTCTTTAGAGCTCGTCCAAAGTTCCAATTGGCTTTTTGGCCACATAATCTAAAAATGGGTTAAGCATTAGATTTGATACTATATCATGTAATGCTAATGCTAGGTTGAGATTCTTTATTTGAGTTATTTGATCATCGAACCGATTGAGGAATGAATTGAGCGATTCATCCGACCTTTGACGCAATCCCAGTATACACATGGAATTCTTTTGGGTAATTCAACTGGTGGCAAGTCTAGAGACGAACATTTTTACTAATTTCTTCCATGACTTCATTAAATGCTCTTAAAGACAAAAGAACCAAAGGAGGGCCCATTTCTTCAAAATGCATGAGAAGAACTTGCACTTGAGAGCATCAGATGCATTAAGCAGTATAAGTCGGGCATTAAATCGAGTTAGGTGTGCATAAGGATCATGTTTTCCATCACACTCTTCCATTTATGGGAATTAAAATTTTCTTGGATTTGATTTGTTCGTGATATCCAAAATAAAAGGGAGTAGTGTTATGTCTTCCCTTTTAAACTTTCTGGAATGAGTCTGGCTATCGCATTATCTTCTTGATTCACGAGTGCTTTCACTATCACCTTCTAGATTATTGTCATCATCTTTCGTCTTTTCTTGTCTTGTTTCTCCATATTATGGAGTTTTCGCTTTAGTGTTCTGATTTGAGCATCGATAGCTTCAATGGTGTCCTCACACTAGGACTTTGGGGTTAGCAGACACATTCCTTTCGAGTTTGATTCTTGTCTCTTTGATCCTCTGTTTCACACGTGAGAATTGTGATTTTGGTAATTTGGTTCTTCCCGTAGTGATTCCTAATGCAATACTCTTAATGATCACCATGCTGATGATCTTGAGACCTTTAATTTTATTGAGGCCCCACAATAGGTGCCAATGTTCTTGTCTAAGAACTCACAATTGAACGCTCATTCTTCTGTTGCTTTGATTGTTAACATTCCAATAGTGCGTGTATGTTTGCAAAGACACTTTGATGCCAAAGTATGACAAGGTGAGAAAAGGGTTTAGTAATTATGAGTTAATAAAATGTGTAATTTATCTGGGTGAACCCCCAATAAATAGGAGTTTTGGACCCTAAATTTCTAGGTAACTGATGTCCTTTGAGTCGTCTACTCGTTTATATCTTATCTTGGTTTGAGAGTTGTTGTAACTCAATGACATTATGGACTATTGAGAGCTTATCTTGATATGAGCACAATTTGTTACTTATATAATTGTTGTGGTTAGTCTGTAGTTGAATATTGACTCGAGACTCAAATAGTTAGTTATTGATTCGCTGTCGCACACAAATCAAATACAATTGATAAAATGTAAATAGAGGTAATAACTCGAGTCGTTTCGCAAGGACTTCTGATATAATAATATTAACCATATTGAAAGTTGAAATTCGAAAGGTTTTTTTTTTTATTTATTTATATTTTTGTTTTAATGGATGAGCAAAACGATTAATCCACTAATTCGAGTTTCAGACCTATAGCAACTGTTTCGCAGAAATCAGTGAGTATGATTGCCTCTGTTTTTGCAGAATTTCAAGTATGTATATGATTGATTATGGATTTCGAAGCACTTGAATTTCTTGCCTTGAATCGAGATATTGGCCTTCTATTTATAGGCTGTAGAGGCACTGAATGAAAGTACAAGAGCTGTTGGAGAGACTTTGTTTTTTGACTGAAACATTATTTTTAGAATAAAAATAATCCTTCTTTGAAATAACTTTTTTGACTTTAATGGTTTAGCATTTAAAGCAATTTTGTCCTTTTTAGAAAATACTCTTGACGTTTCTTTATTGATCTTGGATGGTACACTATCTGTCTCGAGTCTTGAGTGTAGCTTGAGAATGTTGGAGATGAATTACAGATCAATTTGGAGAAGAAACAAAGTTGTTGTCTTTGTGCAGAAAACGGAGAATGATTAACGTTCTTGGTTTGTCAATTTGAACTTTCTTGAGCTTCAATAATCATTCTGGAGTTCCCGTTTTAAACGTTTTGGATTTTCTTTGTAATTGTCTTGTCATATGTCCAGATTGATCGAACTTTCTTGACATTTGATTTTTGGAGTTTGCAGACTATCATGACTTTTGTCTGTCTTTGAGTCATTTGATATTTGAGATCAAATAACCTTTTTGAGTATGGATGATTCCTACTTGTTCCTTGTCATGTACTGATTAGATATGAATACTTTCCAGGGCAGACTCTTTGTCAAAGAGATAGAAAAGATTTGACCAATATGCTGTGATGGACATTTGTTGAAGCTGGAGATCATTCTCTGTTATGATGCAGAATGATCTTGTTGCTGGCTTTTCTTGATTTGCTTGATTCTATTCTTAATTAAATCCACTCAAAAACACATGTTAAATTGACATAACATTTTAGAATCATAATTAATTTTCTTAATTAACCTTTGTTTATTTTCATCAAAACTTTAAATATAGAGTTTGTCTCAACAATCTCCCCCTTTTTGATGATGACAAACATGTTAATTTAGATTTTAATTCTGATTCTAATATAAGGAGCTTTAACAGCTCCCCCTCAATTTGTGCATTTTTTAATTTAGCAGAATTTAAAACATTGTATGTAGTAAACTAGTTTTTCATTAAAAATAGCAAAGATACATCAGTATTGGCAAAGATACATCAATTTTGGCAGAATTACATAATGAAGCTTTGACGGAATAAATCTAACTTAATTCTCCCCCTTTGTCATACAAAAAGACAACAGTTAAACAATTAAGAAGCTAGGGAGGGAGAAGATTCTTCTGAGGATGAGGATTTTCCAGGATGAGGGACTTGAGAAGGAGGTGGAATCGGATGAGGAGGCAGAGGTGGAATTCCCAGCTTGGAAGCAAGGTGATCAACCATCCAAGTTCTGAGTAAAGCAGTCTCCTGATCATGCTGAACTTGTCTTGCCATGATGATTTGCAGAGCAGCCATAATGTCAGAATTGGAGGGTGCAATTAAGGTGGGAGTAGAGTGAAGATGAGCGGATGGTTGAGATGTGGTAGCAACAACAATGTTGGAAGGAATAAGCATTGTAGAGATGGATGTAATATAAGCAAAAAAGGATGATACAGAGGGTAGGGGACCAACAGATGGGTTAGAGGGGCCAACAGTAGTGGGAAAGTTCAAAAACTGACTAATGCCAAAGATGGAAGAGCTGGTTTTCTAAGGTGAAACGAATAGTGGAGACATGGTAGAGAAAAGTGGATTAGACAAGAAAGTATTGAAGTCATGGTTAGGGGAGTGAAGTGTTTGAGTGTAAGAGGGAATGGCTGATGATGATATGCTGGATGTTTGAGCAAAGAGGGTGGAAGGTGTTGGGATATGTTCTGGAGAACGTTCTAGAGGTGGTGGAGAACGTTCTGGTGGTGGTGGAGAATGTTCTGGTGTTGGGATTTTTTCTGAGGTTTCGTTAGGATCAGTAGGAGGTGATGAGAATGAAATAGGATTTGTGGGAGGTCGTCTTCTTGCTGAGAGGTGGGAAAGGATAGAGGAGTGGGTGTTTGAGCAGAAGAAGTTTTACGCATATGAGACAGATTCTTGGTGGAGAATTTGGAGATTTTTATCAGAGATGTTTCAGATGCAAGAGAGACTCCAAAATGCCTGAAGATTTTAGTCAAGACCATGCCATAAGGCACAATATTCTTTCTGTAATCTTTGTTGGCTGCACATATCATGTGCTGGAGAATGACATAGGGTAGATTCAATCTCTTGCAGTTTAAAAGATGATGAATGAGCAAGGCATCATTATCAGATACATACTCATGACTTCCACAATGTGGAATCAAGGTATGTTGGCACATGTTGTTGAATACCTTGGGAAGAGGCTTCAGATAAGTGGCCAAAAAACGTGTGGAGTCTTCTGTTGGTATGTACGACCTCGTAATAATCGGAATATATCAGAATGTATCAGTTCTTTAAGAAATTAAATCAATTTCATACACACAGCGGAATTTAAATTGTGGCATACAAGATTAGCAAGTTCTGTTAGATTGATATGAGATTAACCAAGATGCATACAAGTCAAATTATTAGATTAAACAATATTACTTATCACAGACTATGTTTAACATGCATCTAATATTAATCACATATACAAATATATCAAGATAGAAAATTAAAGGAGTTAAGGGTTAGAGAAGATTGCACCAAGAATTTATACTGGTTCAGTTGTCAACTTGACAACCTACATCCAGTCCTGAAAATCCAAACGGATTTCAGATTTTCTTCTCCAATAGAAAGAATCAATTACAGATTGTCCAGTTTCCTCCCCGAAACCTATCTATCTTAATGATCTCTTTCCTATTGATCACCCTCTGATCCTTGTAGATACTCAGCAATCTAACACAGAATCAAAGTCCGACTCTTTCTTGTTGAGCACTCTCACCCAAGAAAGTAGCCACCAGTTTCTAGCTGGCTTTTCTCGCTTTCGTTTTTGTTTCAAAGAATTATTACAAACAGAATTAAGGAAGAACAAAAAAGTAGTCTTCAATCTTGGTCAATGTGGCTTCTCACAATTCTGGATATTCAAAGATTGTTTATGAGAACCCTTGTCTTTCAAGATCACTTTTCCAGCTATCTTTTGATTGTTGATAATCTTCTTTTTCTTTGATCTGAAAAAGTAATCTCAGTGTATTAACCAAGTGTTATTGATAGTTCTTTTGTATATCAAGAATATTCAAAGTGTATTTCAGATTGTTATTATTGTTTGAAAGAATGATTGAAGACAGTTTATATAGTTTCTGAAAAACATATTAATCAATCGATTTACCAATCGATTTCGTAAAGTGATAAACCAGTCTAATCGATTTGCCAATCGATTATCGTGTGTCTTGTTTTTCTTGAATCTTGAAACTATATAAGCCAATCGATTTGCCAATCGATTCTTTAAACAATAATTTTCAGTAATTATGTTAAGACTGATATGAATCGATTTCGTAATCGATTGCAGATGTTATGTTCAAACTGAAACACATATCAATCGATTGCGTAATCGATTTATCAAGTCTTCATAATCGATTAACAAATACTTAAAATCGATTTGATCACACGCTCAGAGTTCACTGGGTTTTCAAAAGGTTCTGTCAATCGATTTGCCAATCGATTGTGTTTAAGTCAGTGACTCAGCTATTTTGATGTTAATCGACGTGCCAATCGATTTGTATGTATTTGTCTGAAAACGTTCTTACCTGGGGTTTAGTTCAATCGATTTCCCAATCGATTGCAACCAAATTTAACTTGATTGAAACTTTACAACATAGATTGTCCAATCGATTTGTATGTCACAGGAAAAGTTATTTTGCAAGTGATATTTAAGAAATCGATTTGCCAATCGATTACCCTTAAAACTGGAGTACCACTGTGACTTGTCCAATCGATTTCCCAATCGATGTATTTCAATCAGGTTTACTTTGTGATATGTATAATCGATTTGTCAATCGATTACCCTCAAAACTGTGGTACTACTGACTTGTGCAATTTTCATTTCTAATTTAGTCAGTCGATTGCCCAATCGATTATAACAACACAAACAGTTGTGTTTCCTTACACCCTTGTTATGAAATCGATTTCCCAATCGATTTGCTTCAGTCAAAAGTCAACTTTTGTTGATTTCTTGTGTTCCAAGCAACCTGTTCCAAGTGTGTAGGATTTGATTGTTGTTCCTGAAATCTTGCTCAATTCAAATATTAGATTTATCATGTATTGTATGAACATTGTTGAATTGTTAATTATGTCAAAATTAGGAATCAAAGGATCAAAATCCAACAATCTCCCCCTTTTTGGCATAATTGACAATTCATACAATTGTAACTTGAGCATTTCAAAACAACAAGCATAAGTGTACTATAAACTACATTATTAATTATTATTAAGTATCAGAGCAAAAACAACATCAGATAAAGATAATGCAACTAACAGGTTATAATTTTTCTCCCCCTTTGTCAGTTAAGTCAAAAAGGCAGAAAAAATTTCTCCCCCTATGTTAAAGAACATGTGCATTGGGGTTGAAATCATATAACATAGTGCACCGGAAACAATGAAGTTTATATGTATTAAGTCAAAATCAATCAATGCAATTAATGAGCAACTTAGATGATTAAGCCAAATGATATAACATTAAAAAAAAATTCATCATACATCACAGAATTATAACAGGTCAGAGCAAAACAGTATGAAACCTAAGGGTCCTAATCACCTAGTCTAGGCTGGTCCTCACTATCATCTATGGGAGAGGTTGAGACCGCTGTATTAACCTCAGCAGGTGTCTCCTCACCGTGAGTCTCAGGGTTATCTAGGGGATTTGGGTTAGGTTCATCTGCAGCTTGTCGACCAATATTCGCGATGTCTTCAAATGACAGTTTGATGCCGAGGTGTGCTTGAATCGTATCCACATCTTGAACAACTGAGTTCAAGGAGGCTTGCAGAGTCCTTAAACTTACTTCCAATCTGGACTGAGATTCCAACACTTTGGCATTGTGTGCCATCTGAGCTTCAATGAATTCCATTATTCTGTTCACAAAATCAGGAGTAGCAGATTCAGTGACTGGTTGAGGCTGAGGCCGAGGTTGAGGCTGGGCTAGTTCAACAGCAGCTTGAGGTCTTATCCATTTGCCATGTAACCGCTTCAATTGCATCTGATTCACAATTGATTCACCAAACACCAGGGTGGTTTTAGCAGATTCCTCATTTCCAAATGAGACCTTGAAGTGTTTGAGAATTTTAGTGATCAACTGTGGATAAGGCAGCATCAGCTTGCTTTGAGATGCTTCCAACATGTGCCTTAGCACAATCCAACACCAGCTCATCCTTAACTCTTTGGATAAGCCCCATAACAGTATGATGTCCAACTTCTGGACCACTGCATGATTTCCCGATCTTGGTACCAGCATACGCGTCAGAGCATACATCAACATCCTCTGTTGAACCTTCATTTGACCAATGGGCAGTGAAATCGATTCAACAAACCCATCGACCATCAGGTCTTTAACTGCGGTATGCCTATCAAGTGTTTCTTCCCAACCTTCATCAGCAGTGTCAGCTTCCGAGCTGCCATCAATAGATTTGCTGTAGAAAGGCAATCCAGACAAAGTTGAGAAATCATCAAAGGTCATTTCTTTGTTATGCTGATAGCACTGGTGTTGTCACACATGATCGGCACTGTTCCCAAATCAACACCGAAGTCCATTAGGTGCTGTTTCATCCACAAGATTTGAGCACAACAGCTCCCAGCTGCTATGTATTCGGCTTCTGCAGTAGACAAAGCAATACTTGTTTGCTTCTTACTAAACCAGGACACTAGAGAATTACCAAGTAGATGACATGTACCTGAAGTGCTCTTTCTGTCAAGTTTACAACCAGCAAAGTCTGAGTCTGAATAACCAACCAAAGTACATGTTGAACCTTTTGGATACCACAAACCAAGACTTTTAGTACCTACCAAGTATCTGAAAATTCTCTTTACTGCACTGAGGTGAGATTCCTTCGGATTCGATTGATACCTTGCACACATACAAACACTGAACATAATATCTGGTCGGCTTGCTGTAAGGTAGAGCAGAGATCCAATCATACCACGAAATCTAGTGACATCTACAGGCTTACCCTTCTCATCTCGGTCTAAGAAATTTCCTTGACTCATGGGTGTATCAATGGACTTAAGTTTATCAAAGTTAAATTTCTTTATCAAATCAGAACAATATTTGGATTGACTAATGAAAATGCCTTGCTTGGTTTGGTTAATTTGAAATCCCAAGAAATATGATAGTTCACCCATCATTGACATTTCAAATTTACCTTTCATCAAGTTTTCAAATTCTTTGCAAAGCTTGTCATTTGTTGATCCAAATATAATGTCATCAACATAAATTTGGACCAGCAAGATGTCATTTTCAATAGTTTTTGTAAAGAGTGTCTTATCAACATTTCCTCTAGAAAAATTTTGTTGAATGAGGAAAGTGCTGAGTTTCTCATACCAAGCTCTTGGAGCTTGTTTCAACCCATAGAGGGCCTTTGAGAGTTTATACACATGGTTAGGAAAATCTGGATTTTCAAAACCTGGTGTTTGACTCACAAAAACTTCCTCTTGGAGGTCTCCATTGAGAAAGGCACTCTTCACATCCATTTGATATAGATTGAAGTCCATGATACATGCATAAGCCAATAAAATTCTTATGGCTTCTAGTCTAGCTACTGGGGCATAGGTCTCATCAAAGTCTATTCCCTCCTCTTGACTATAACCCTTTGCAACTAATCTGGCTTTATTCCTAGTTATCACACCATTCTCATCTAACTTATTTCTGAACACCCACCTAGTTCCTATAACATGCTTACCCTCTGGCCTAGGTACCAAGTTCCACACCTTGTTTCTCTCAAACTGGTTTAACTCCTCTTGCATAGCAAGTATCCACTCACTATCTAAAAGGGCTTCCTTAATGTTCTTAGGTTCAATCTGAGACACAAAGGCTGTGAGGTTGCAGAACTCTCTAAGGTTTCCTCTAGTTGACACACCTCTAGAGATGTCACCTATGATGTTGTCTAAGGGGTGGTTTCTATTGAATCTCCATTCCTTAGGTAACTCACTGGTTTCTATAGGTTCTATAGGGTCTGCACTAGTTGGAGGATCAGCTATAGGTTGTTCTAGGGGTTCAGATTCTACAACATCATCCAAAATATCATTAACCTTAGAAGGAGTTTTGTTCAAGTTTTCTGTAAAAGATTCATCAAACTTTACATGAACTGACTCTTCTATGGTTTTTGTTCTTTTGTTGTAGATTCTATAGGCCTTACTAGTTTGGGAATATCCTAAAAAGATACCTTCATCTGCCTTAGGGTCAAACTTTCCTAGGTGTTCTTTGCCATTGTTCAAAACAAAGCACTTACAACCAAAGATTCTAAAGTAGGACAGGTTTGGTTTTCTACCCTTGTAAAGCTCATAGGGTGTTTTCCTAAGCAGGGGCCTAATGAGAACTCTATTCACAACATGGGTGGCTGTACTAATTGCATCTGCCCAAAAGTACTTAGGTAGGTTGGAGTCCTTAAGCATGGTCCTAGCTAACTCTTCTAGGGATCTATTTTTCCTCTCCACTACCCCATTCTGCTGTGGTGTCCTAGGGGCTGAATAGATGTGGTTGATTCCATTTGATTCACAATAATTTTGAAAAAGATCATTTTGGAATTCACCTCCATGATCACTTTTTATTGAAACAATTTTCAAATCATTCTCATTTTGTACTAAAGCAGCAAACTTTTTGAAAACAGAGAATGTATCACTTTTATGAGCTAAAAAGTAAGTCCATGTGAATCTAGAATAATCATCAACCAGCACATATCCATACAGGTTTCCACCTAAACTCTTAACTTGGGCAGGTCCAAAAAGGTCCATGTGAACTAGTTGTAAAACTCTATTTGTTCTAACCAAGTCTATAGAGGGAAATGGAGTCTTAACCAGTTTACTTTTCTCACATGCATCACACAGTCTATCTTTAGAGAACTTCCTATTTGGTAGACCTAAGACTAACTGTTTGCTGACAAGTTTATTCAAATGATTTATGTGTATATGAGCAATTCTTTTATGCCAAAGCCATGTTTCATCTGAGTTGGATAACAAGCAGCATACAGCACTAGGTACAGAATTGAAATCCAACATGTAAATGTTGTTGATTCTGTCCCCAATTAGCTTTATGTGTTTGTCATCTTTATGCTCAATAATGCAAGATTGTGATGAAAAACTTACTTGAAAACCTTTGTCACATAGCTGGCTTATACTCAGTAAGTTGTGCTTTAATCCTTCAACATATAGCACATTTTTGATTACTGCAGTTGATTCATCGCCTACATCACCAATTCCAATGATTTTTCCTCTGTTGTTATCACCATATTTGACAAAGCCTCCTTCCTTTAATGTCAGGTTCAGGAATTTGGATTTGTCACCAGTCATGTGCTTTGAGCATCCGCTATCTAGATACCATGAGTGTTTCGTGGATGTCAAGCACACCTGCAATACAAAATCAGAATTTTGTTTTAGGTCCCCAATTTAAATTGGGTCCTGGTTGGTTAGTGTCAAACACAGATTTCTTTTCTATCCAAACTAGCTTCCATCCTTGATTGGCTAATTTTTTAAATTTGCAATTAGACACAAAATGTCCCTTTCTGCAACAGAAATGACATTTGCCATCAAAGGATGAATGTTTATTTGGTTTAGTAAAGATGTCATACATACTCTTAGCAATAGCAGATTTTTGACCATGTTTGACATTTCTGGTTTGCATATAACCAATACCAGATCTGTTTTTATTTTTTCTTTTGACATGCATATTTGGTGTATATCCTAAACCAGATTTTTCATGAACATGTCTTTGATTGCTAAGTATGACATTTAGCTTATCTTTACTATTTGCAAAATTTAATAAATCAGATTTTAATGATGCAACAGTATTTTCAAGTTCAATGCACTTTGCAGATTTTTCTTGTGAATCCTTTTTCAGTTGTTCACATAAATTTTCAATTTCTTTATGTTCAATATTCATTTGTTCAAGCATTTTCTTTGTGCTTAACAACTGTTTTATGGATTTCACATAGTCATCATGCAGTTCATTGAAAGCTTCTTGTAGCTCATCATATGTTGGATTAGATTGTGAACTAACCTCATTTTCTGATTCTGAATCTGTATCTGCCATGAGACACAAGTTGACTTCTTCTTCATCAGAAGATGCAGAGGATTCATCGTTATCATTCCATGCAATATAAGCTTTTCTGGTTTTGGTGACTGGTTCCTTGCCTTTTGATTTTGTAGCTCTATTCTTGTTTTGCAATTTGTAGCATTCTGACTTTATGTGACCAGTTTTACCACATTCATAGCATGTAATGGTCTTGTTGTCAGTAGTCTTGGAGCTAGATGGTTTTCTGAATTTGTTGTCTTTCTTCTTCAGAAATTTCTTGAATTTCTTGACAAGCAACCCGATTTCCGGCTCTTCAGATTCACTACTGGATTGATCTGAGCAGCTATCTGATTCAGTTTTCGATTGCTGGGCTTGAACCTTCAGGGATAGTCCTTTCTTTTTGCGGCTTTCCATTTCTGATTCGTCCAGTCGATGTAATTCCATTTCATGTTCCCTTAGTTTTCCAAACAAAGTTGCAGTCGTCATCTTTGCTAGATCTTTAGATTCTGCTATGGCTGTTATTTTTGGCTGCCACTCTCTGGTTAGACATCTCATAATTTTTCCAATCTGCTGTTCGTTGTCCACTTGCTTTCCCAATGCATGAAGATTGTTCACAATGTGTGTGAATCTGGTTTGCAGATCATTGATGGATTCGTCCTTTTTCATGCTGAATAACTCATATTCGTGCATAAGTGTGTTTACGCGAGCTCTCTTCACATCTGTGGTTCCTTCATGTGGATGGGGAGAAGATTTTGGCGGAGGAGCAGTCTGAGTAGGAGAACGTTCTTGTGGTGGGGAACATTCTGGAGAGGTGGGTTTCTGACTCGTTTTTAGGTTTTGTTTGGGGGCAAGCGTTTTCCTTCTTTGAGGATTTGGGAGATTTTTACGAGCAAGAAATTGAGCAATGGTCATCGTGATTTTTGTTTTCATGTTTTTAGTTTGTGGTTTTGGTTGAGAGAGGGGTTCTTTTTGATTTGTAGGAGGGGAAACGATGTCATTGATCGATCTCCGTTTTTGATGGGGAGGAGTTGAGTGCGACGGTTCAGAGGAGAAGGAAAATTTTGAGGGTGTCGAAGGTTTAGTGGTTGTTGATGGATGTTGTGGTGGTGGTGGTGTTGTTGTGGGCGTCGTTTTTATTTGTGGTTCAGGTTAAGTTGGTGATTTTGCTACTGGGGGGCACAAATCAAAAGAGTCATCACTCTCAGAGTCTGAAATGATGAAATAATGTGGTTTATGGTTCATTGATTTCGAAGTACCAATTCCAGATTGGACTCGCATGGAGTGTCGTGGAGGAGTGATTCTAGTGCGTAGATGAGGAGGCACTTGAGCGAAGTTTGGTGTAGGGCGAGTGTATAGTGGTGGAAGAAAAGTAGACAGAGGAATAAGGTTGAGGACTTCTTGACTAGTGTTAGAAGAGGGAGAGGCAGAAGAGGTGTGTGGTGGTGTTGGGCGAGGTGGTGGAGAGGGTGAACGCTCTATGGATTGGTATGAAGAAGATGAAGAGGGTGGTGCACAGGGAGAGGCATTTTTGCGTGCTGACTGTTTGGTTCGAGCCATGGTCGTTTTTGAGACGAAAATGGTGAAGAAGATGAACAGTGGAAGTGGTATTGAGAGAGAGAGAAAGGTTAGTCCAGCTTTTGGGGAAAAAAAGGTGAGAATAAAAACAGTTTTCTGACTTGAGAAGATGGAGAGAAAAATGTGG